>NC_025695.1:41100112-41113234 GCF_000633955.1 Camelina sativa
ATTAAAAAAAAAAAAAAAAAAAAAAACGAAACTTTTGTTTGTGTAAGTAAATTTACCCAGAAACTCTTTCCTTTTCTGCAAGGGTATGTGTTCGACCCAAATGTGTTCCTACGATGCTGTATCCCCTCATCGTTCCGATCTATGCCCAGTTTTAGATTAGTCCTCAGTAGATTTGATAACCCATGAACCTATATGAATCATCATCATCATCATCATCATCAAATGGGTAAATCAGAGTAAAATCTAAAGAGCAAAGAATCAACGAAAGAGATGATTAGATTAATCAAACAAGTGTGCTTACCCCATAATATCGATTCAAAGCTTCAAGGCTACGATCTTTGACTAGTTGAACGAGTTCTTCCAATCCAATCCCATAATCACCAGATGTTGATGGTTCTGTGCCCAAAAAACCCAGAAAAAAAAAAATAGAAACGATTTTTTAATTTCGGTTTAATTCGGTTTGAGTTTCCGGTTTAATAAAATTATAAGGTTCTATACTCCGGTTAGGCGGAGACAACAAGGAAAAAAATTTATGATTTACGAAAATTGGGAGTAGGAAAAAAAAAGAAAGAAAGATTAAAAAAAAAAAACACCGTTGTTTGCTGATTGTTCTGGTTCTTGGTGATCACGTACAAGCTTATTACAAGAAAACATCAAGATTAGAGTTTAAGTGAAACCAGATCTTAAAAATCTACTAGTACTAAACTGAGATCATTTATTACGCTTGCTGATTGGTCAGGTGTTGGTGTTGGTGTTCTTGTTGTAGTCCTCCTCAACTTCTCGATTACCACTTTATAATAAAACGCGTGACATACTCCCTTCAACGTACCCTGTAAGATCCGTACAAAGCCAAGTAAGTAATGACTAATGAGCTAGGTGGCGTCGGCTAAAACCCAAACCCAAATCTGAACCCGAAAAGTGTTACAGAATTAAACTGATTTATTTCAACGTGCAAGTAAAAAAAGTAAGCTCACCCTTCTCCACGAGCCGGGGCGACGACGATCGTCGGTAGTAACGAGACCGGCTTCCAAGTCCAGAGGTGCAATCTCAACTGCAGATTCAGAGCCACCGACTTCCAAATCGCCGCCTAACACATCTTCAGCTTCAGGGAGAGAGCCACCACCAAAATCTTCCGGAAGGTGCTGTGGAACTGCAACATCGTGGCCGGCGCCGTGACGAACCTCTACATCTCCCGGCCCTCCTTTGGATGATGGCCTCTTCCAAAACATGAACGTTGACAGTTTAAAAACTACCATTGAACGTACTCTGTTTCGATAGGGTTATGGTGTGTGCGGGACACAGACTAGATTTGATCTACAGACAATGAGAAGCCACAGGAGGAAATCAAAAACTCAAGAGAAAACGATTTTTTCTTTTGGTGGATATTGTTCTGAGCTTTGATGTTGGGAAAGAGAGTGTTTTATAGGTCAAATATAAAAGAAAAAATAAAATAAATTAGTTGAATATAAAAATAAATGAATATTCATTTATGATATTCCTTACTTATTCTCGAAGAAGATACGGGTTGAGAAAGGGTTAAGTGAATGACTTGTACTACCTGCTTAAAACAACATAAATTTGTAAATTTTAAGTGTATCGCACGCACATAACAACAGCTCGACTGGTAATAATGTCTCCATATTGAATTTGCAACAATTGCCTAGAGTTCAAGTCTTTTCATGCCTCCAATTTTCTATATATATAACTCGCTTTTGGTTTTGACTTTTGATTCATTTCTAATAAATCTTCTGTTCACTTTTTTTTTTATGATAACAAAGTACATGTATCTGTTAAACATTGTTTTAGGCTATCGTTACTATATTTGTGCATTTCTGTATGGTAACAACGACAAAAAAAACTAACATTCTAGAACTCCTTCGAAAAAAGAAACAAAAAAATGAGGTGAGTGTAACGAGTAAAAAAAAAGCGAATCAAATCAAACGAAATGTTATTCGTTTCCCACATGTATACTAATTTCTTCGGACGTTGATAAAATAAGAAAAAAAGAGGGAGAGAGAGAGGTGACCTGGATTTTGGTGTCCCTTTCCACATGTATACTAATTTCTTCGGACGTTGATAAAATAAGAAAAAAAGAGGGAGAGAGAGAGGTGACCTGGATTTTGGTGTCCCTTTCTATATATTTACAAAAGCATGTGGACGACCATGTATAGTTTTTTTACTTTGTACATTTTGGCTTGGTGGAATTGTGGGTTTGATAGGTAACAGCTTTACAAAATTTTATAAATATATAGTTTTAAGATTCACTAATTACAAAAAATTTACTACAAACTTACTCTCATTTTTTTTTACGGTTTTTACGTATCGTTATTTTTTCTGTTTTGTGTACTATTTCATAATAGTTTACCATTTTATCTTACAATTTCTCTATACAATTTATCAAACGGACATGTTCTTCCAATTATATAGTTTTGAACTATAAACAAAACAAATGTAATAGTATTAAAAGTAGTTTCGATAAACTGGATAATCGTGTATATATTCCCGTATAGTAATGATACTAGCTGGTACTTTTTTCCTATTACAAATAGCGGATTTTCTTAAATCTTAATTTTAATTAAAACAAAATAATTTGATTCATATAGACTAAACTGGTACATACATTTCGAAACAAAATTAAAATCTTATCAAAAGATATTAAATTACAACATTTTGAGTTCGATCTATCAGATACTAGAAAGGTCTTTTTTATCAAAAGAAGAACGAAAAAGCATGTGGGTGCCCAACCGTTTTTAGTGCAATCTATAATTAATGAAATAGTGTTAGATTCTGCAGATACTTGTGCTCGTGACGCCACCACTTCTCTCTTCCTTTGAATTGACTATCTTGTCTCATCGTTTTCTTCTGTTTTCATCTGACTCATTAATATTTTTATAGTCATTAAACAACTAATTTTATGAATATTTTCTTATAATAATTCACAAATGACTCATACAACACACGCTCAACCCAACGTGGCAACATTCTCTTATCTTTGTGGCAAGTTGCCAATTTTCATTTGATTAGTTAAATAAAAAAAAAGAGATGAAAGCTGTAAAGATTAGCCTAAGTAAAGATTTTACCCTTTTGCTTCTTTAACTCAATTAAGTCTTCTTAACTCATACAAACAGTCACACAAAAAGGTGTTTTATATGCTGAATTTGCTGATTGCATCAAGCTGTCAAATACTAATCAGATTCATTTTGTAGTAATTTCTTTTTCTTTGTCATTTTGTTAAAAGTCCCAACATTGCAACCGCTTGTATTTCTTTTTTGTTTTTTTTTTAAACGAGACTATTAATTAAGGAGATGTCAAAAAAGAATACAGAGAAAAATCACGATTTTCTCATAATAATGAACACATAACACAAACTGGACAAATTAAAGTCATGTTAACGACTCAAGAGACTATAAATATACTCAGTATTTCATTTATTTAAGGGAAAGTAACAATTTCTTTTTTTTATATAAGAACTTTTATAGTATGCTTTGATGAAGAGATACGTCATATAAGAACATTGCTTTAGTTGAATTGAAAGTAAGCAATTGTAACCATGTGCTATTTCCTTCATTATGGATAGTTTCTTTAATGGTAAACTTTTTTCTTTGTTGACTAATCAAAAAACTTTCAACATTTTAAGAAAAATACAATATATATTACCATTATTAGCCCTTAATAGTCCTTTTCTTTTTTTGACAACACCCTTAATATTCTCTATAAAAAACATTTACGAAGTGATAAGCATAATGTATATATATATATATATATATATATATATATATATATTTTTTTTGTAAATGAGATTGTGCATTTACAGTATTAATTATATCGATGTTCGTCCTTTTAATCTATTCCTTTCGAAACCCTATCAACGTGACAGGATATTCCCAATTCTCAGTTATAGATAAACTTATATTCGTCGTTTTTATTCCTTTTTCTCTTTTATGTGGTTTTTTTTTTTGCATGAACCTCTCTTTACGCGGAGACGAATTGAATGATAATATGATATTGTTATAATTTAAAAGATTGTGTAATTTATTAAGACAAAGCGCCGTGAGGTGAATATTCATTACTCGTTCAATAAAGCTAAAGAGAACATTTGGATCTCTCGATCCACCTTTCTGAACCGACTTAGTCAGTACTCTCTCTGTATTAATTGTGTTAGCAGATTATACATAATGCAAAGAGCATAGCAACTGTAATTCACAATGATATTAGATTCAAACCGTGTAAACGAGTAACTTTATTTTGATCCAATCTGAAGCAACATAAGTACAACTTTTTTTGATAACTAGAGAAAAGGTTATAAAGAAAACAAAATATCTCTTAAAATTAGTACTGTACAACCAGAAATTCAGAATGCAGTTTTAATTGTATACGTGTCAGTTGTCATCACCACAAAATCATCAGATTTCTCTCTCTCTTTTTTTGTTTTTTTCCCTTTTTTCCAACTAAAATTGAGGGGGCGTGATTGGTAAATATAATAGAATAAACAAAGAAGGAATAAAGTGGATAGGAAAAGAAAAACGAAAAGAGGTAAAGTCCAATATAAGAGTAAGTGGAGTATTTTATATTATTTGGCTGAAACAAACAAATAATATAGAATTTATCTTTTTGTTTTCTTTATTCAAAAAAAATCTTTTTGTTTTCTTTCAGCTGAAATTAAAGAAGAAGTTATAGTGATGAAAATAAGTTTCAACCCTTTTTACCTTTACTCTAACTCATCATACAAATAAACTACACATGAGCTTGAATGCTATGCTGATTACGTCGAGCGCTGTGACAAACAGATAGTAGTTTTTTTTTTGTTTTACTATTACATAAGAAACAATTCCCAAACCTTTGTTTTACAACGCGTTATAGCATAACGAGGTAAGTAACCTCAAACTTATTAATCGATACTCTCATACGCGCGAGACTATATCAAAATTATTATTGAGATCGTTCGTTAGTGCTTTACCATAGTAGTTGTTTTAATCAGTTTATTGTAGCATAGATCTGTTTCATTTATATATCTTATGATTTTGTTTATTAATAAACGATGAGGTCAATTTAATTGTCTTATGGTTTTAGAGTCAATATATTATCCATTTATCTTATTGTTGAAATGGTAAGAAAGTATCTACACGTCTATATTTTATTTATGCTTTATTGCTTCACAATCGTTGCTTGATAATTTATTGTCGCATATACGTTTGATTCATTGAATGATTATGACTTCATGGATCCGTTCATATTTAATTGACGGCTATCGTGCTAACATATTTACATATTTAATTGCCATCGTGCTTTATTATTGAATTCATTGACGTCTTTATTTTAAAAACAATTAAATCTATACTTTGAAAAACGCTTTAATTTTGGTGGTATGGTATATTAGATTCTTTACGCTGTTTTGAAATATAAATTATATTGTAGTTATTTGTTGTATCTAGATCTATAATTATATTATTGGTTTATAGCTTTAGTATAATAGTTTGAATATTCCATATAGTTATAGTTATATTTAATCATCGAACATTGCTAAAATTCGTTTGTTAATTGTTAGTAGTAAATATTATTTATTTTGTGTCATGATTGGATTTATAATAACTAAATAATTAAACTGCTATCGATCATGATTTCATAATAGTTAGTCACATGCTTTCGATGACGATGAACAAACGTTATTTGCTAACACAAGATTTTGATTTGTTTATTGTTATATACATGCTTAGTGTGATTAATAGTGTGATTAAAATTATTTTTTTCACTATCGATATTGCATTTATTTAAGCAAATGTAATTGATTTATTACTCGAAAAACCAATGATCATATAATCACATTTCTATAGTTTCAAAAAAATGTCGAATCTTACAACTACAAATTTGGAATTCGAGGTCCTTGACATATCCAGAAATGTCTTGGTGCTGGATGTACTATATATAGTTTCTGAAAAACTAGATGATGCAATAAAAAAGGGAAGTGAAGCATGCATCAAAAGTCAAAACTAAGGCTATAATATTCTTTCGTCGTCACCTTCATGAGAACTTGAAAAATGAATTTTGACAGTGAAAGATCCAAAAATTCTTTCGAAAGATCTAAATAACATTTCTGATCACCAAAGAATTGTGGTGTTACCCAAAGTCCGGTATGAGTGATTGCATTTGAGACTACAAGATTTTAAGTTTGTAGCTGAAATGCTGAATACAACTTAGCGATGTTTAAGATCACTTCCAAGCTGAAGTTGTGTGGAAAACATGTTACCGATGCAAAAATCCTAGAGAAAACATTTCTATTTTTTACGCTAATTTAATTGTCCTGCATATACAATAGCATGAGAAAAGTAAAGAAAAAGTATTCAGAGCTGAGCAGAATAGTGAACTGCTATTGCAAAATCATGAGTCGCGCCCAAATGGTTCAACTCAATTCCTTGAAGCAAATGTGACATCTCTCTATGATAAAGAACATGGTTACCAACATGGTCACGGACGTGGACGTGGACGTGGGCGAGGAAGTAATAATAGTTTTGGTCAAGGTCGAAGTCGAAGTCAGAAGTGTTACTTTGTTTTAAGAACTTAAATAACTCTCACTAGAAATGGGATGGTAACAAACATGAGAAAAAATGGGAATGTGACCAATGTATGTAATGTCACCGTTGTGTAGGAAAAGGTCATTGGTAACGTATGTGTCGCACATCAAAGCATTTTTAAAAAACCTTTATCAACAATCATTAAAGCAAATAGGAAAGAACATAGAAACAAATCTTGTGTACGAAAGGTTACAATATGGAAGTCGATGACTTCTCCGGTTCTCCCCCCTAAAGGCCCTGAAGAAAAACATTTTGGTTCTTAGATTTAAGGGTAATTATGATTTTCTAGTATACATATTGTTTAGATTTTATTTTGGTGTTACTTTGATATTATTTTGGCTTTATTATTTTATTTGTTAAACATAGATGAATTTGGTTTATTCTATTTGAAATTCTTTATGGGATCTAATGAATTACTCTTATGTGAAATTTATTTATTGAAAATTATGAAACCTCCTCAAGTTCATTTCACAATGAGTGGTGAAAATTTATGCTTAACTGATAGTGCAACTACTCAGACCCCATATTGAAAGACAAAAGATATTATTTAACAGATTATGCTTTATGATTTTATTTGTTAAAGATATATATTCTGTCTTTATCTCTGTTACGCGGTTTAGACGAATGATGATTAAAAGATTAATGTAGGATTTGATTGGTAACCTTCAACCGCCTCGTTTGCAAACGAACCATCTTGAAGGTTACCAATCAACATAGCGATTGGAAGAAACGGTTGGAATAGGTGGTTGGAGAAGATGGTTAAAGAGAGTGGTTGGAAGGGGGAAAACGAGCGGTTGCCAACCGCCCCAAAAACAAGGCGGTTCGTTTGCAAACGAGGCGGTTGGATTTTAAAAAAATTATTAAAAATTTTATAAATAATATTCATATATATTATTTTCTAAAAGAATTTATAAAAATATAAATAATTTTTTAAAAAATGTTTTCATATTTTAATTTATTTTATATTGTTTTTTATAATTAATTTGTTTACTATTCAACCGCTTGTTACCAATCAAAACTATTACTTAACCACTCACTTTAACTTAACCACTTTTTTTTCCCATCTTTTATAACCGCCTTCTTTTTAACCACCTTCTTTACAACCGCTGAAATTTTTTTCAATTGCCTCGTTTAAATGTTGTTACTAATCGGAGCCGTAATTTAATTAAGATAAAGCCGACTAAAGATAACCAATAAAGATAAAGAGAACATTGGTCTGTCTCTATCACCTTTTTGAACCATTTTATTCAATCTGTCTTGAATGTGTTAGCAGATGCACATAAAGCAAGAGTAACAAATGTAGTTCACAGTGATTTTAAGATTAAAATCGTGTAAACGAGTAACTTTCTTGATCAAATTTATCATTTTACAAATTTGAAGCAACAAAAGTAAAAAAAAATTATTTACTAGAGGAGAAGGTTATAAAGATAACACAATTTTCCTAAAATAACCATCCGTTAATTTGAAATACTAATAACATATGTGGTTGATTATTGTTGTGGTTTTCATGGATAAAGAAAAGTCTCCATAAGTGGTTTACATGGATTACTATATATATAGATTGTAGTTAGGCCTAATTGTAGTAGTAAGACAAATAGAAAAGAATCATAAAGACGTCTGATATATGCTTATCCTGTGTAACTTTATTAACTTCTTCGTTGTACCACACACAGCATCATTGGAACTAAAATAAACAACCGAAGACCTTTATAAGATTTACCATTGAGATCACGCCGCGTCAAGTGAAGATGGTAAAATTGAAAAAAAAAAACATAAGCCGTTGGATCTATAGGCAGAACCTCAAACCGGTGCCGACGGGTGCACTGTAAAACCACACGTGGCTACTGGCTATGGTATGAAAGTTTGTAGCAGTAATGGATGAGTATTAGTTTTTGTGTGTACGAGTACAGTAGTATCCCTCTGGCTGTCTAACCGTTTAAAATTGTCGTGGTGATCGTTATTCGATGAACCTATGGCAGTAAACCTAGGAGGAATGGTGGATTTTGGTATAGCAACCAACTGAAATTTTCAAAGAAATGGGTAGAGAAAGGAAGATATATATAATCGGGTAGTTTAAAAAAAAAAAAAACAAAAAAACAATTGCGATGAATCAGTTGGATCAGAAGATTTAGAAACATCCAAGAATTCATGAAACGAAAATGAAGAGACAAATAGATTGAACAAAACTTATATAAATACATGACTCTCACTCATTTCACTCTACATATGTTGAAGAGGAAATGAATATGACTAAATTAACTGTACTATGAATCTATGATATATACACAGCACAATAATCCACATTATTTAGTCTCTCACGCACACCCACGCAGAGAACAACAACCTCCTAAGCGACCAAAGCTAGAAGGATGCTTCAAAAGTTTACCTGAAATGAGAATTTATAAGTTCAGAGTAACTCTACTCGTCAAAAAGATATTCATGTGTGATGCATTAGAAGATTAGGGAGTAAAAGGTTCTTACGGTAGTTGTGCCTATATGGCAAGATAAATCTCAGTTACGGTAGTATTGGTTGGCTGGGTAAGGGAAGCGAGTGGCCACTTGGCTGTACAAAAAGTTTAAATATACGTATAGATATTGAGAAAAATGTGAAGAGTAAAACTTATATAAAGTAGTTGAGGATCTTTATGAGCAGAACCTGAGCAATCCCAAAAGACTTGTCGTCACCAATTTTTTCATGTCAAGCTTGACTGAAGAAACGAACATGCCTGCGAACTCCATTACGATTATCTGACACAGAAGGAACAAAAAGAAAGTAATTATGTTTTCGGGTTAGATATGAACAGAAAAAGAAGATAAATGTTGTAATCACCTTGTACAGAGGACTTACCTGAAATATAATAGTTGAGGTTATTGTAACGAGAAACATATTCTCTCTGAGGATTTCTTTGAAGGTTTGGTCTATGCTTTGGATTTCAAACTCATCAAACATCTGCGTTATTTTAAAAAGACAGAGAGAGATTATCAACATATTAGCAAATGAACCCTGATAACAAGAGTGGGAAAAATTGGACATTACCAGGCAGAAGACAAAGGAATTGAATATAAATGTGTTCATCACTTTTTCAGCATTGCTGCTAGGACCATGCTTTAGCTTCAGTAGCTTCTCAGAATTTATGAGTACCAGCGACAGCACTAGGTAAAATACCTGGAAGAAGGTATGTCATGACAGAAGCACTATTTAGAGGTCTCCAAGTCAGTGTTTGTGTCTCTAATCTATATAGTTAATTAGTAAAGATTAAAGAAGACCAAGGAATTGCATTTTCTCCCTGAAAACTATGAAGGAGTAAAAAAGATTTTATCGGACATTTACGTCCACGCATAATAAATCAAGGATTTTACCCGACATACCTGTATTATCAACTTGGACCACAACGTCTTGGTAATAAGAGGGTCTCTGAAAAAAAAAAAGTCGGAAAAAGGTATACATATGTATGATCGATCAGTTTGCTTATATTCACGCAGAACAGAACAAGAACTGCAAAATCAACTGTTTCTTCCAAATTTCTGGCACCAATACAGTAAGTCTCTTTCTAAGACAACTATATACTAACTTAATAATCAAATCAAATCCTTGATCCTATTCAGATTTTTGTACCTTATACCAACCGGTGGCTTTCCCATTAGGTGGCGATCAGCTCTTGGTCGGTATGCCAATGCAAATGCTCCTAAGATGTCGATAATAAGATTCAGCAACAGAAGCTGCATCAGGGAAAAGCAAAACTGGGTTAGGGAAAAAGGTTTCAAATCGTGGTAAAGCTGGATTACAAGATGATGAATTTACAAAGGGATAACATTTTTTTAACCTGCACGGCGTTAAGTGGAAATGCATCATAAACCACAACCTCAACCACACAGAGAGTTAATGCTGATACACTGACAGTAAGCCGGAATAGGATAGATCTCTGGACATTGGTGTATAGAGAACGAGACCATATGATACACTGCATTATCCAAATAAGCCTCTAATATCTTATCAGAAAGATTTAAACGAAATTAAACTGCCAAAAGGTCAAAGCTTGCTCATCACTATTGTATGCATTCTATAAGCCGCTACTGCCCAAGTTTATCAACCAAGCATATAATAAACCAACCTTGACAATTGTAGCAAAATTATCATCCAGTATAATGATATCGGAATTCTCTTTTGCTGCTGTGGTTCCTCCAATTCCCATAGCAAGGCTAACATCCGCCTGTTCAAGGAAAAGTGATGATGGACATGTCTTTCTGAATTCATGTTCTCTTTGAACTAGTGTGATTAGTTTTTGGGTTTAAATATGATAATTACAGACCGCGAGTAGTGTCTTTGAATCATGTATTCCCATCCCTGTGGCTGCAACTACATGCCCTATTCTCGTCAGTGCTTCGACAAGCAGAAGGTTGTCTCTGGGAGAAGATTCAGCAAGAACCTACACATAGGGTAGTGTGTTAATTTTTAACTCAATCCAGTCGGCTAATATAGAACTATTAAAATTTATGTCACTCAGCAAGGTCCCATTAGAGTCCTTTAACATCTCCAGACTAACAACATTTGCAAATTTTGACATTTTTATGTTCTTACTTCTGAATTAACTTCACATATTTATCTCCCTTTCTAAAGGTGATCTGGATATTTTTTTCTCCCGTTCTATATATTAAAAAAGCATATGGAAGCCCAACCGTGGTTGTGCTTCCAAATGTAATAGTATTAAACCATTCAACTACAAGAGCGGATAGTGCGACAGTCCCGTATCAAAAATCCGAAAAAAAAAAAATTACGACAATTGGACTATATAACTAAACAATTGTCTTAAAGTGAATTACAACAAAGTATTTATATATAGTAATCGGACTTTCTATTACGAATACTAGGATGTCGACCCGTGCGTAAACGTTAAATTCATATTTCAAGTGAAAACGTTAAATGACTAACATTGTTAATTCATATTTCAAGTGAAAACTTTATTGTAGTCTTTTAACTATATAGTATGAAATTCAGAAATAATGCCGCCTAGCATGAATCAACTAAATTAATCAAATAATAATTTTGTTGTAAATACAAAATCGATTCAATGACAATAAGAGAACAATGTTAACGAGATATATGAATCTTAGCAATATTATCAATTTTGAAAGATATTTACATGTATAAAACAAATTTTATATCATTATTCTATCAAAATTTACAAAACTTACAAAAAAATAATAAGAGAAGCAGACGGAGAAAGTCCATATCAATCAATATTCTAGATGAATACTTGGAAGAGATGATCGATAGGGTATAAGAAGGAAAACGACACCAAATAAAAGTTGGATGAAGGAATAAATAAATAAAACAAACCACATTTTAACGAAGATGAGTGAATCAATGTCGATTTATAAATTAAAAGAAAACAATACTCAAATTTTTTAGAACTTAGAGGTATGAAACAAAACTCAGAGAAACAAAAAAAATCAAGGTTTTTAAAATCTATATGTATAAACAAAGTGGTATGGAAACAAAGAGGTGTCAAAAACTAATATGTGCGAATATTAAAAGCTAGAGGTACGATGAAGAAACAAAATTATTGGGAAGAAAATCTTGCAATTTTTGAGATCATTCATAAATAGAAATCCAATCAATTACCTAAATTAATACTTGGAAGAGATGACATATGTGAGTATAAGATAGAAAACGACACCAAACAAAGGTTGGATAGGTGAATCAATAAATAAAACAGTCCACATTTTAACGAAGATGAGTGAATCAACGTTGATTAATAAATTGAAAGAAAACAATGATTAGATTTTTTAATATTTGGAGGTGTGAAATAATACTCACAGAAATAAAAACTATTTTCAAGGTCCAAAAAAATATATATATATATATATATAAGATTTCTAGATAATTTATACTTGTTAAGGTTATATGTTATTAAGTTTTCAAATTAGAAACATGATTTCCATTGTGTGTTTAAGTAAAGATTAAGTAATCGTGTTGCAGGATCGGAACATATAGTAACAGCGGGTTAATGTCTTTCAAAAAAAGAGAAAGAAAAAAAAAATTGAGTTCGTGTAATATTCTCTCAAAAAAAAAAAAAAGATTTCGTAGAAAATTTCCATGCAGTCTATATATCGTACTACTACACAAAAATAATTTTATTTTAAGGTTTGCATACTTTGAACTACCTTTTTACCTTTGTTTGAAATATTGAGCCAAATTAGGGAGTTATTTTTTCTATAAGAATAATAAGTGGTGTGCGACCAACACAGTTGGATAAAATGTCTAAACCTACAATATGAATCCATGGGACCAATGGTGAATAGCGAGGTGGTGGCTACACCCCAACTAAAGATATATAACAAAGAATGACTTATATATGACAAATCACAACCATTGAAGATGAAGAAGCCTTTGGTATGGTCAATGGAGAATACCATCTTTTGAAAAGGAAAGAGGCATTTTGTTTATTAGCCTAATAATGAAGTTTTTTTCCTATATAAAACCTTAGAAGAAAGTTTAACAAAAAAAAAAAAAAAAAAAAAAAAAAAAAAAAAAAAAAAAAAAAAAAAAAAA
>NC_025695.1:41113297-41133603 GCF_000633955.1 Camelina sativa
AAAAAAAAAAAAAAAAAAAAAAAAAAAAAAAAAAAAAAAAAAAAAAAAAAAAAAAAAAAAAAAAAAAAAAAAAAAAAAGATCATGAAAACTTAGCTTCTTTGATTAGACTAACATGATTCCACCTCTTCCCATACACCATCTGGAGTGGACCAAAACTAAACTGTAATAGAAAAGAGGTTTAAAGAAAAGAAAAAACACTTGCTGCATATCTCAAAACATAAAAGGCATATAGCCAAAACATTTCTTGGGATGTTGTAACGAAAAACTTAGGTAAGTACATATTCACACACCGTCTTGAATTGTCAATCTCAGCGTCTTGGCTTTATTCAAATCTCCTCTCCGTTTATATCTTATGAATTCAACAAGCTTGTTTTATACTATATATTGTAACTAACCTTGATCATAGAATTCAAATGGCCTTTCTTCACAATTAAAATGATTGGTTGTTAGAATGTTGTAAAATATAATAGAAAAAAAGAAAGTAATATATATAGCCATATATATAGGAAATATAACTAAGTTTATTATACTTGTAAGAAAATTTGGCATTTTTTGTTCTATATCGTCCCTACACGGCTACATGTGTATAAGTTTGGCATTTTCTGTTCTATATCGTCCCTCGTCTTCGGCTCATGTGTACAAGTTTGCAACTATATCCATTGTATAAAAGACTTTATACATAACGTCAACATATACCATATTAATCGCCACATTGTTTACGATCTAGTAACGTCAATAACTTTTCAAAACACGTTAGATTTTAATGGAAAAAAAATTGGTGACAAAGAGAACTGGAAACCTATGATTTACAATCTCAACTAAATAGCAGACATAACAATGAGCACGAGATGTAAGTTATAAATTCGGGAAAAGTACTAACCAACGTTGCAAGCTCAAAGGAGTCCAGAAAGAAGATCAAATGTTTTTAAGCTATTGATTAAGAAATATAGTCTTCGTAAGGCCAACGATCAAAATACTAACCAAGCAGTTGTAAGAATGGCAATAGTGGCGAGAGGAACATACGGTATAATCAACTTGCAACAGAATTGCAATCTATAAAAAAATTCTATTCCCAGTTCCCACCCTTTATAAAGAGAGAAAATCATTTAAAAAGAGCTTCCTCGATCCTCGCTTTATGTATGAAAAAAATCCTCCTATAAAAGCAAAATTACTTGTATAATATCTTTCAATTAAAACTACTAATTAACCTCACAAATTCAAATGTATATTCTCTAACCAGGAGTAATATACTAACCGCCGACGTAAACACAACTAGAGAACTTAAGTAAAGCAAAAGAGATAAAAAAAAAAGTCCCAAACTTTCCGTTAATCGTCCCTTTCCTTACTGTTGCAGAAGAGTGAATATAACAAATCTATATTACAATCCACGGTTAACCGTCCATTTTCTATCCTTATATAGGGTTTCAAGACAAATCCACCGGTAATACTTACAATCCACGGTTCTTACGACCTACATATCATGTGGTTACACTTACATATTATTCTTTTTTTTTCTTTTTTGNAAAGAGCTTCCTCGATCCTCGCTTTATGTATGAAAAAAATCCTCCTATAAAAGCAAAATTACTTGTATAATATCTTTCAATTAAAACTACTAATTAACCTCACAAATTCAAATGTATATTCTCTAACCAGGAGTAATATACTAACCGCCGACGTAAACACAACTAGAGAACTTAAGTAAAGCAAAAGAGATAAAAAAAAAAGTCCCAAACTTTCCGTTAATCGTCCCTTTCCTTACTGTTGCAGAAGAGTGAATATAACAAATCTATATTACAATCCACGGTTAACCGTCCATTTTCTATCCTTATATAGGGTTTCAAGACAAATCCATCGGCAATACTTACAATCCACGGTTCTTACGACCTACATATCATGTGGTTACACTTACATATTATTCTTTTTTTTTTCTTTTTTGAACAAACACTTACATATCATTCCTACGAAATTGATTTCTTCACCAAAAGCCAATACTAATATATATAGGCAATACTACAAACTAATTAATAACGGAGATCCCAAAAAAGGTTCAAACCAAAAATATCAAATGCATATAATATACAAAACAAAATAAAGATGGATCAACGATGATTAACCGTGAAGAATATGTAATTTCGATGTAGTAACAAAGAGAATTAGAGCAGATAAAAAAAACAAAGATTTTTTAAAGGGGTAATTAGAATTACAGAGCCGTGTGAGAAATCAAAAGGTGGCCGGACAAAAAAAAAATTCTTAATTGGAAATTCCCTAATTTTAGAATCAACGATGATAATTAGAGATGAAGAATATGAAAATTCTCAGAAAGAACATAGACAATTAGAGCAAATAACATTTTGAGATGTAACAAATAAAACACGATTTTGTTTTAAGAAAAAAAATCAAAACTGGTTAGGTTTTGAGGACGTCAGAACGACAAGGGGTGAATAGTAAACCTTAACTACGAAGGAGTGTGACTTGTTAGAAGCAAAAGCTTCTATCTCACAAAGAACAAAACAAGCGTACTTGTTGCTCTGTTTTATCTTCTATAAAACAGAGTATTAGAGAAATTTGTGATTTTATTAATAAACTGAAAAAAACTGAGTTTTACAATGACGAGACTATGTGTTTAAATACTTATACACAAACAAGAGAAAGAGTTGTGTCTTTCTAAATCAAACGTTGTAACTGTTACAATCGTCACGATGCTTAGAAGCATCGTTTAATACAAACACAACTTATAACTTGATAATGAAGATAACTAAACTCAATTATATCCAACATGACTTGTGAGAAGAAAGCATCTCAAGCAAAACCGATTGCGCGTCGATAGTGAAATCTACGACGTGGTTGTGGCAAAGGAGTCAATTGAGAAGAAAGCCAATTATATAAATCAGAAAATGAAGAGGCTTCATTTAAGGGTGGTGAGAATTGAGGATAGAAAAGAGGCGATGCTTGACATAAGACGTAAACAAAACGTTGCGATTGAAAGACACATCTTTTGGTTTCATGAAACCACAGCCCTTAGATTAAGAAAAAGCCTTACCTCAATCGTTGGATTATAAAGATGACATCAACATTCCCTAAAAAATAGGTTTGCTATTATATATAGATTAGATTAAAGTTAATTACGACAAAGTATTAAAATAAGAATTAGTTAATAATTCCATTCGTAAAAGACTAGATTGTTAGAGTATCTCCATTAAAGGTTATTAGGTCATAGATCATGTGTTTTGGTTAGTCTCTCACCAAGTTTCTCATTAACCAAAATATTAATAAAATAAAAAATAATAATTTTTTATTATAAAAGTTTTTCAAAACAAAAAAGAAAGTTTCTTAAAGATTCTCAAATAAAAATTGTTCTCAACTTTAATAAAAAACTCTCATAATAAAAAATTATTATATCATATTTTATTGTTTTTTTTTTAAGCGAGAAATTCTCATGATAAATTCCCAATACACATGCTCTTAGCAATATTTTAAGAGTTGCTTGGGTTAAAAAATAAATCATATTAATGAAAAAAAAACAAATTTTGCCAGTGATCGATCCTTGTGTTAGAGATTTAAGGATCACTAAGGATCGAGGTTGTGTCGACACCTGATTGGCTAGAGAGAAAAATATATATTTTTTTTTTGTTTCCCTCATTCTCTCTCGCGACTGGTCCAACGACAATCGACTGGTCCAACACCTTTGTCCGTCGTGATCACCATCTCCACCGCCTGTGCAACCAACAACGATTCAAGTGGCGAAATAATAGTCTGTGGTTCAATGATGTTTCAATCAGTTTTCCTTGGTAAGAATCTCTCTGATTTTATTTGTAGATGGTGATGAATTAGGGTTATTTGTTGTGATTGAAATTAGGGTTCAATGAATCGATCTTCGCTTTTGAGGATTGTTGTTGCATCTTAATTTGATTGTTTGAAAGTTTGTTCCTTTTAATAGCTTATGTACAAGTTTTTCTGATTTGTGTGTTTGCTGCAGAACAAGTTGCAGAACTTGGCTGGACAACACTCAGATGTCCTTGAGAACTTGACTCCGACAGTCAGGAAGCGTGTCGAGGTTCTAAGAGAGATTCAAGTGAGTAAATTTTCATCTTTTAGATGATATTGGAACTAGCCTTTGATTTTGTGATCTTTGATTTTGTATTTTGTTTAGACGGCTATTGTTGAGTTTTGATGATATTTGGTGGAGTAAACAATTGTTTGAATCTTTTTTTTCTTATAATTAAACCTTTGTAAAACCAATATGATGAAATGGAAGAAGCCTAAGAAAGGATCCAAAAACACAAAGCCGATCACTAATACTGAAGACTGTGAGAGTTTTTTTGCTTCTTCAGTAGTAGTTTAACAATTGATGATGAATTGGCTTTGTGTTTTTGGATCCGATCACTAAGACTGAAGACTGCAGTTTCTGTTTTTTTGTTCCTGCAGGTTTTGGTTTTAAAAACTGCAATTTCTATTTTGAATACTTTCAGGTTTTGGTTTTTAAATTGTAGGATTTGATTTTAAAAACTGCAGGTTCTGTTTAGTGTTCTTGCAGATTTTTGTTTTGAAAACTGCAGTTTCTATTTTGAATTCTTTCATGTTTTGGTTTTTAAAATGTATGATTTGATTTCAAAAACTGCAGGTTCTGTTTAGTGTTCTTGCAGGTTTTTGTTTTGAAAATTGCAGTTTCTATTTTGAATACTTTCATGTTTTGGTTTTTAAATTGTAGGATTTGATTTTAAAAACTGCAGGTTCTGTTTAGTGTTCTTGCAGGTTTTTGTTTTGAAAATTGCAGTTTCTATTTTGAATACTTTCATGTTTTGGTTTTTAAAACTGCAGTTCTTTCTTAAGAAGTTCTTAATTTCACTTTTTTCAAAATTAAAAATAAAATTTGTTTTAAAATATTTTTATTACATTCTTTGATGGACATATTGTAAAGAGCATCTTGGTGGGGTTGTTCAGCCAAAAAAAATAAAAAAAAAATATTTTTAAAAAGGAGTGAGATTGAAAACCGTTTATCAAAAGAGCAACTTGATAAGCTTTGCTAACATCGTGTGCCCTTTGAAAATGACCAACCTCGTGTGTTACTACTTACTACCCTTTGAAAATGACCTTATATTTCGAAAAAAAAAACAGACTAATAAATAATAAACAAACGTCTGAGTTGGACAGGATTGGAAAGATCTTTCTGTTTTCTTATAGCCTTTTTGTTTTATTATACGTAACGTCACAATCTCAAGATTCTTGGACTCGTGTCGCGCGTGCCGCCACCATCTTATCTTTCTTTGACCACCTTTTCACGTCCTTGTGGACCTTGTCTCCTCACTTTCCTTTTCACTAATAATTAGATTTATTGTACTATTAGAATTTTAAAAAAAAAAAAAAAGATTGTTTACTATTATGTTTCCTTTTCACTTTCCTTTTCACTATTATGTTTCAGTTTGATGATCTGCAGATATATGATATATAATTCGATAAAGATTGTTTTATTCTATCTTTATCTCTTTCTCCTACACGGTTTAGACTAAAAGATTATTAAGACAAAGCCGTGAGTCGAAGATAATAAATAAAGAAGATATAAGAGAGCATGGGTCTCTTCTCTATATCACCTTTTTTGAACCATGTCTTAGTCACTCTGTATTATTTCATTGTTTCCTTTTTGCTGCAAAATCAAATCTTATCGTTTGGCGTTGTTGTTATCATATAGTATATATTTTCTTATGTTCTCCAAACAACAACAACAACAACAACAGAGAGGAATAATTACACTGGGGATGATGCATTTCAAAGATCAAAACCGAGATGAATCATCGACAAAAGGTTGAGACGGCTGTGGAGACTACTGTTGTGTAGGCAAACCCACTCTTCAACTCGCTCGCATTACTGTTTTATAATTAGGAACCTCATGCTTCCCGTTAATTTAAAAAAATTTACTAATATGGTTGATTTAATGTTGTGGTTTTTCATGGATTATAAAAAGGTCTCCGATCCATTAGGAGTTTACATGGACTATATACATTTATCTAGATTATTATTAGTAATAGAAATAGTAAAGAATCATAAACACGTGGTCTGATCATGTATGCTTATCCTGTGTAATTTGAACTACTTCCATTGTACCCACCACACACACACTCAGCAGCGTCATTGGATTTGGAACTAAACTGAAAACAAACGAGTCAAGAAGTTGTCAACAAAACAAAATATGTAGAAAGCAAAAGTCTATTGGGCCTGAAGATGGGCCTGATTGAGACATAGCGTGTGTTCGTTATATGGTTTACTAATAAATAAATGGCTTATAAAATGGGTTACTTCAAAAATTCAGTGTCCATCATCTTCTTATTTAATCAAAACAAAGTTCCCAGCTTTACAGATTTCATCAAAAAGGAAACATGAAAAAGAAGCTTGATTGGTTCTCGAAGTAAGATCCCAAGAGAGAAGCTTTTTTTTTTGTATTTGCATAGTTGTCTTCATCATCATGATGACCTTTTTATCTAAACAATACTATACCTTTCTTCCTCACCAATCCTTCCTCTCTCATTTCAACACTTTATTTCTTACAGAGAGGTACTTCAATTTCTAATTTTTAACCTCTTTTTAGTAGTATATAATTAGCAAGATTGACTAAAAAAAACTGACTCAGCCGCTTGATTTGTTTCTTTCTTGATGATGTATAGTGAAAAGTTTCTGAATTTTTTACATTTCGTTTCGAAAAAGTGTGTGTTTTGAATTTGGATGTATGTATTTGGAAGCTTCACTGTTTGATTGGGATTAAAAAGTTTTCGAATTTAGAATAATAGACAAGTGATGGGTGGTTTGTTTTTTTTCAGCAATTGAAATGATGTAGTTCTCAAGTTGTTTGTAATAATGCCTCAAAGAACAAAGTCTTTTTCGTCAAAAGAAAAAATAAAAATTCTTATGTAAAATTAGAAAGAATAATTTAGATGGGGTATTGAACTTGTGTTTTAAAAGACTTTAGAGTATTTTTGAAATCTCTTCTTATTCAATTAGGATTTATAAAAATCTTTTAAAATCTTATATTATTCAACTTGAAATTTTTGTAAAATCATTTAAAATAACATACAATCTCTTGTTATTCAGTTAGTCATTTATAAAACTTGCTTGAAATCTATTGTTATTCAATATATCACAACTTTTTTTAAAATTCTACTTTGAATGATTCTAGGAAACTTTTTCTTTGTTTTTTAGTTGAAAAATATGACTAGTAAAATCATATCTATAGAGGTAGAATTTTGAAAGATTTCAAGAGAAAAAAAAATGTCCGATACAACTACAAAAGATGAACTGCAACTTTTTTTTGTTTTGTTTATAAAGTCCAACTTTCTTCAATCAACATATATTTTCCTGGGAAATTACAATTGGGAGAGAAGGATCGATTGCTGCAACTTTCCTACAGGTGATAAATGTGTCTTCCACATGTCTCACCGTCGTTGAAGCTCTCAAACGCAAGACGTGATCTCAATGATTTGAAAAGAAAAACAAGTTGATTAGATACAGAGATAAGGGAAAGCTTTGGCAATGAAACAGTTTCAGGATGATGACGAACAAATCGATCGGTTCATCTGCTTGCAACACTCTCAACAAATTCAAAGAAAAGGTTTTAATTACAAAGGGCTTGTACTTCTTATGTGAAGCTTATAGTGGTGTCAACGTAGAAAAAAAAAAACACTACCATCTTCACGCTTATTCCCTTGGGCATCAAAAGGAGCTGGTTCCAAAATGTTCATGGAGCTGTTTGCAATGAGGTCATCCATATGGGATATGTGCAGCATACGCATGTTACTGTTCTTATCCTCTACCGAAGGGACATATAGCTTTTTCTTAGCCATAGTATTTAGAAAACGAAACACATGAGTGAAAAAAAATGCAGAGTGGGACATTTTATCCTATATGTGACAATTAGGTTCTTTCTTTAGTTTGGTCTGTTACTGATATATCTCAGTTCTTATCAGATGCATTGGGTATAAAGAGAAAGGTGATCTCATTTATCTAAATGATGAGGGTTATGCTATTAAGCCAAGTAATTAGTGATTACAATGTAGAGGGCATCCATTTTCAATTCCGATCACCAACCACCTTCTCCACCAGTGAAGTCTCTGATGCCGATTTCAACCACAGAAATTTGTTTGTGATCTCATCCTCCTTCTCGAGCGAGAGTATAACGGTGTCCCTGCAAAAGAGTACTTCATGACAATTTTGTGATTAAATTGACACTGGTTCATTCATGTTGTACACGTCATAGTATGAGTATGCGTTAGTTGATCTAAAACTACTTCTTTTGCTAAAATGGTTTCAACTAACAAGGTGGACGAAGTTTTTAGAATGTCATGTGGAGGGTGCTTTGTCTGTTGGTTGAATTTGGTGACTACAATGGTTACTAACTTGTCAAGAATCTTCCCGTTTGTATAAAAAAATGATTCACATATACAGAGGGAGGCTGCCATTTCTGGTTAACCAACTGAGGACATGCTCCATTTCCGGTTAACAAACCGAAGGCATAGCTCCAGACTCTTGAACTGATTTTGTTTATGCTACATCAAAATATATAGATGTTATGTTCTTAAGAAGAAGCAAACATTGTTATATTTTTAAGAACACAAAAATATATATTTGTGTTATAATATTTGTGTTGTAAAATATTCTAAAATCACCTAAAATATACTAAAAAATCTCAAAGAATCACACATTTGTTTTTATAAAAAACTAGAAAAACTCTAAAAGATAACCACATCTCCTAAAAACTCACTCAATTCTTTCAAAAGTCTAAAATATTAAAATCTTATCAAATCCTTTAAAATACCAAGTTTAATACCCCCTCTAAAGGTGTTAGTTAATGTTTGATAGTGAAATGGAATGATTGAACTTTTTACATGGTCCACTTTTTATTAAACCTCTAATCATTTTTGTGGTTTAAATTTCTTTGATATTTCTATATCACCAATCAATTCATAACAGCTTGATGAAAGAGTATTTATGTCGCAGATACAGTGTTTTTTTACCCCAATGGGGAAAATAAAACTCTTTTTCTATTTCTGTGTACCCTTTTTACCTTTTGAGTTTTAAAAGTTTTCTATTCAAATTACAACATTAGTGCCAATCTGATTCCCGAAAGTATCAGTAATGAAGATTGGATCTTAGTTAAGCTATTGTTTGATGGCTTTTGTTGACAATTATTAGTTTCATCTTGCTCTCCATAACAAGCCATGGTAAAAAAATTATGAGATTATTGGAATGAGAAAGTAAGAGCAAGTGGGGACATGTTAAGGGGCCTTTGTGTTTAACATGAAACCAGGAGAAGCATACATTTCTTGCTTTTATCTATCTGTAAGGATGATCTATTACATGATTCTTTTCAAAGTGTTTTTACATGTGTGTCATATATTTTTTATTCACCAAACTTTATTCCTCTGCCATCACCATCTGGAAAAAAAAATTAAAATGATAAGCTTATGTAACTCCCACCCAACAATATAACATGCTAAACCACATGTACTTTTGCAGTTTTCTTGTGCTTAGACTTGCAATTTCACTCAACCTTTGTTTAAATCTTGCGTAAGATCTCAGACTTCTTCACTGGCATCTTTTTCTTCTTTCTTTTGGTATCAATTTAAACCCTTTCTGTTCTTGCATTTGAGTTTTGCTATCTTTTTTTTTTTTACTGTTTTGGATAATTAAATTTCATATTGAAGTTAATCAGAAGTTTCTCTGATAAGCATTTTTTGCTTTTTGTTTTCCTATCAGATGGATTGCAATAGGCAAATTGCGTCTTGAGATTCAGATTTAGTCACATCTCTACGGAGATTGATTGTCTTGCTGCTGTCTGTGGTTCTTTTTAAAGAGAAGCCATCATGTCCATGGGAGATGAGAAACAGGGCGAGATGAGGAGCAATATGATGCTATTTGGTTTACTGATTAGGAGAATCTTTGATGAGGAGAAGGGTAAGCTTCTTCAGAGGCTTGATGATGCCAATAGTACAATTACAGAGTTGAAGAAAGTGAGGAATGAAGATGCAAAAGCTAACGAGAAGGTAGTTAGCATATTCGCGTCTCAAAAGCAGAATTGGTTAAGGGAGAGGTATGGAATAAAGCTTCAGATTGAGGCTCTGATGAAGGAACTAAGGAACATTGAGAAGAGGAAGAGAAAAAGCTTATCGGAGATGCAAGAAAAATTAAAAGAAAAGGAAGGTTTAGTGGAATCTAAAGATAAGGCAATGGAAGAAGAGAAGCGTAAATGCAAAGAATTAGAAGAAAGCCTGGTCAAAACAGAGAAGGAAGTTCAAGATTTAAGGGAAACGCACGAGAGAGGTGTGCAAGAACATTCGTCTGAGCTATGGAGGCAGAAGAAGACATTCCTTGAGCTTGCTTCTAGCCAGAGACAGCTTGAAGCTGAACTGAGTCGTGCAAATAAGCAAATCGAGGCTAAAGAACTTGAACTTGAAGACTTGTCATTGGAAGTCATTAAGCTGCGAAAAGATTTGGAACAGAAAGATCGAATATTGGGTGTAATGATGAAAAAGTCGAAACTGGACATGACCGAGAAGCAGATGGCATTGCTCAAGGAGGCTAAAAGGAAACAAGACGAAGAAGAAGTAAAGAAATGGAGAACGAATTCAAAATCTAAAAAACATGAGAGACGGTCACTGAGAAGCATGTTTGCTTTTGAAGCCACAAGTAAGTCTAAAACCAACAGTACTGTTCCTTCCATTACTCATATTGAACATCTGGAGTTGAATAAAGATCCTGATATCATCCCACAAATCATGGATTCCTACTCTATTGGTGATCTCAATGAACTAGGTAAGTCCTAGAAGAGCTTCACGTTTCATGTATAGTCTCTTTCTTGAATTTTTAATTGATTCTGATTCTCCGTTTATACATTTAAAGGAGTGGATGAAATTGCAAAAAAGCGTGAGAATTTGACTTTTGGTGAGGAAGAACTTTGTATTAGAGTGACAGGGAAGGAGCGAGAGATGGAGCTAGGGGAGTTTAGAGATCATATGAAAATAAAAGATGAAAAGGTTGAAGCTTTGTGTTTGCATCTCATGAACTCCGAATTAGAATTAAAGCGGTTGAGATCTTGTATTGAAGGAATGAACCAAGAAATGTCACAGTTGAGACACGAAAACACACAGTTGGAAGGCATGGTAAATCGAAGAGGGGAGGAATCGGTTTCCCTGAAGAAACAAGAATTCAAGACTCAGTACTCCAAAAGCTTGATACCCCACAAGAACAATACGAGTTGTAGAAGAAAGGACACAAAACCAGAAGAGCGAGAAAAAGAATTCAGATCAAGGGAAGTTTCTCAGGAAAATGCAACTGAAAAGGGAAGGGAATCATATTCTCCTGATGAGTTGAGGCATTTAACTTTGAAGGCTGCTCAATCTGATGCTGAAGAAGGATCCGAAAACGAAAGACTCTTACCAGGGAAAAGAGAAAAAGGGAATGGTAAGGAGAGTAAGAGCCTAATAAGGTCATCAAGCACAAACAATCCACCTTGGAGAATGGATCTTCATGCTCTTGGAGTTTCATACAAGATCAAAAGGCTGAAACAACAACTGATGATGCTTGAAAGATATATTGGGAAACCGGAGAGCCAAGAGATCGAAAAAAATAGCAGTGATACCGGGAAAAAGGCTTTGTTATTGATCATTACATTGCTCAACAAACAAGTTACAAGGTATCAATCACTACAAGAGAAGATTGATGATTTGTGCAAAAGAATGGTAAGCAATGATTTTCTCATACAAGTTACATTACTGTCTCTGTTAACATAAAACTGATTCTTTTTCGGTTAACCATTATCTATAGCATGTGAATGAACCGGAGAAGATTAGTGGAAACATCAGAGCAAATGGGGAAACCAAAACATCACTAGAGCATTTCTTAGATGAGACATTTCAGCTGCAAAGATACATAGTGGCAACAGGACAAAAACTGATGGAAATCCAATCCAAGATCGCTTCTGGCTTTGTTGAGGTTCTAGTAGGAATAATCACTACTGAATCATCCTCTTCTAGTAGCAGCTTTGATCCAGAACGTTTTGCAGAAAGCATCAAAAGTCTATTTCAGGAAGTGCAGAGAGGGCTTGAGGTTAGGATATCCCGAAGCATTGGTGATCTTGAAGGTACATTAGCTCGTGAGGGAATGATACATTTGAAGCGACGGGGCGACATGGAGCTACGAGTATGAGAAGCTACAAAATGTGTAAATTCTTTACAATTGAGGTAAAACGAGAACAATTAGCTTTTGTATATAGAATTCACTAATATATATACAGAGATTTTCGCCTTATGTTTAAATGGACTACTCCTACAATCTTAGTTAATTTAATATTTTCTTCTCAATATAGAAACATTGCTTCTTCATCTTTTGTTGAAACCTTGTCACTTTCAGAGAGATGTGGAGCTACAAATCCTGCATTGATTACCCTAAATGTACGTTTTACTTCTAGTATTATGAAGTAGGTGCTCAATCAGATTATTGGTTTGGTTCATACAGACCAGAAATTTTGGTTCGGTGTTGGTTAGCAGCCAAATTAGAAAAGCCCCTATACAAAAAGCATCACATATTATAAAAAGACCTAATTGGCTAAGGAAAGGATGGGGATTAAATTGGATGTATCTGTCGCTTTTGGAAGTTGATAGTAAAAAAAGTAGCTTTTAGAAGTGATAGTAAAAAGCATTTTGCATGTGTTTTTTTGCTTTGCCTCTTTATGAAAGCTACAAACATTCAATCTACAATGTTTGGTAGTTGCGTCTTGTTTTATCTCCCCTTATTACAATATAAGGTTGTACCAAAAGAGGAAAGGTATTTATATCAGAAATACTTAGAAAGTTTGGTTTTAAAAAAAAAAACCAATTGTCTTTATGAAAAATATATTTTAAGAAAACCATTGTAGGTTTGATAAACCCGTATGTTTTTTTCTCTATCATATATAAACAAAATGAAGATTGTCCTCTTGACGACTCTTCGACAATCCAATTTGGTATTTAAAATGAGCTTAAATAAAATGTGGTTTTATTGATAGATGGAAGTCTTTAATAACGAAGGTGATTAGAGTTAGAGGGTCTTAAATCTCTCTAATATTCTAATTTACCAGGAAAAATGAATTTAAGAAAATGTGCTTGTGGTTGAGAAATTGAGAAATATTTTCT
Organism: Camelina sativa; assembly: GCF_000633955.1. NCBI lineage: Eukaryota > Viridiplantae > Streptophyta > Magnoliopsida > Brassicales > Brassicaceae > Camelina > Camelina sativa. Next base: position 41,126,453 of record NC_025695.1, read on the forward strand.
CCACTTTTACAAATGATACATTCTAGCACTTAGCACTGCAGGTTTCGTAAACGCAATCGAATTGCTTTATGATAAGAAGAAAACTAAAAAGCACACAAGTGCCCAAAAATAAAATAAAGAGGCCTTCGTTGTGGGTTATCTTTATAATTCCCCCTTTACTTCTTCTTTTATTTCGTAACGAATGGCACAGATTAATTTCACATTCTATTAAGTATTATCTTATAATATAAACCTAAGAGAAGAAAGTAACATTTGACTAACGTCAGTGGCCTCTCAATTCTCATATAAACCTAACAAAGTTAAAATCAAATCAGTCCTCAATTCTCATCTTACCAACGTGACTTAATTACTTTCATTTATACTTTTGTGATACTAACTACAACTAAAAATGGTTTTAGCTAACATATAACATGTAAATTTCTTTGATTTCTAGTTTTTAAATCAAATTTTTGACATAAACCAAATCTTAAATATATATAATACGTGGTTTGTAATATAAATTGGAGTGCTTGTATAATCAAATCCGGATTCATTCTGCTTGTAATTGTGATTGTAATGTCTAACCAATCAACCATCGTAAATTTCCTAGTCAACGCAAGAATAATAATGAAGATGTTATAAACAAAAAATAAACTATCAATCATTTAAGTTGTGGTTTAGCTTAGTGTGAAAAATTGTTTTTGTGTGTGTGTTGGTTGAACTTGATATGAAAAGAGTATAATTTTGTAGAAAAAAATATAGTATTTCAAAACTTTGCCGTAAGTTATGGTTTCGATAGATTCCAACAGAGACATACATGGAGTTTCAACATGTTGCATGTCAATCATAGATAAACAACAACTACAATATTGATACATCTAATTCTAAATAATGCATGAAAGATGAAAACTACTAAGAGAAGGCGAAGAGACAGGAGATTCGCATGATGCTCCTAATCCTCACATTCGTTTCTACACAAAAGTCGCTGCAGCATAACTGATGCAACGACAAACATAGAGAGAGATAGAACACAAAGAGAGCTGCCCTTTGACTTTTTCAATCCCTAAACCAAATTGACCGTTGGTCCATCAACACGTCCCCGTCAACGTCCATCACGATTACCTTTATTATTTTCTTACCAATAATATTTTCTGTTTTTTTTTTTCCTTTTACAAAACACTTATCCCACAAGATTTGCAGTTTTATATCACTGCCTAAAAGCTAAAACAAACTAACAACGCATGTGTCATTCTAAGTGATAACAATGAAACACACCCTCACATGTAACGTTTTGGAACCTAATCATTACTTTTCAATCTACAAGTTTACGTACAAAAATGAATGAAACTGGCATAACTAAAAGATATTTTAACTATTCACGAATTTTTGATAGTGATGGTACTCAAATTAACAAGTCGTTTTCAAATTTTCAATAATAATTTTAAAAAAAAAAACAAAATTAAAAAAGACCACATCCCTCGTGAACAAGAAACACAAAAGAGGAGCCGTTTCATTTATTTTATTAAATTCGGAAAAAAAACAAACCATTTAATATTTCAATCTTTTCTTGTCCATCATGTCTTCTCTAACCTCCCTCTCCCACTACTATTCATCGTCCTTAAACTTTTCCTTTTTCTTGTTCAAATGAATCCAATCCCAATAAAGGTTTCTTCTTTTCTCCTATTTAATCCAAACCCATTTCATAAAACGTCAAAAAAAACATTATTGGGTCTTCATTAAAAATTCATCTCCAAAGAAAAAAAAAAAATGGTTTTTGTAAATGATCATCAAGAACGGTTCTGTTCTTCTACAACACCTAAGCTTCCTTTGTTTTCATATCCAATGAATAATAATAACAGAGCATATGAAACTACTCCGGGGTTAGCTACACCACCGGTTAATATCGCCGGATCTGTTCCTTTTCAATGGGAAGAAGCTCCGGGGAAGCCTCGTCGTGTTAAAAAACCGGCGAAGTCGTCGAATCAGAGAGGCGTCGTGAGAGGTCTTGACCTTCCTCCGAGGCTTCTCTTGCCGGGAGAATCCACGACCTCGGTGAACGAGCCTTCTCCGACGACTGTTCTTGACGGTCCTTACGATTTACGTCGTCGTTCGCTGTCGCTTCCGAGATCGTCAGCTGTGATTCGGAAGCTTAGAGGAGTTGTTCCGGCGCCGGCGCCGGAGAAAGAACAGAGGTTGTTTGGTGGTGGGTCGAGTAGATGGGGAAGTTTTGGGAAATGTAAAGATGTGTCTGAGGGTATATTTGACTTTCCACGTTTTAGAGACGACGGTTGTCATTGCCGGAAGGATTGGACCGGAGGAGGAGTCGCCGGAGACGGCGGTACAAAAGTGAAACTTTTTAGGATTAAGAGAAAAGAAGGAAGCTTTTTTAACCTCTCTCATACAACAAAGTCTGAATTTTGGGTATGTTTTTATCAAAAGTTTCATACTTTTTTTTTTCCTTAAATTCAGTTTTTGATTCTTTAAAGTTTTATCAAAAGTTTCATACTCACAAAATTCTCAAATTTTTATATGATGAATATGAATTTTTTGTCCATTCCAATGTCAATTTTATTGCAAACAATAACAAAAAAAAAGAAAGAAAAATCATTGTCAAATACTCAAATTGATCAAAACATGTGTGCAATAATGTACCTTTTGTGGGTATGGATATTGCATTGCATGTGAGGGAAGTAAAAGCGTAAACCTAATTATTCTATATTTATAAATGCAGGCAAGGGTTTACGAAGGGTTTAAGCAAGTGATTCCATGGAAGCGTAAGCAAGAGGATCTTCAAAGAACCAACTCTTCCATTGTTTAAAAAATCGAATCTCTTTAATTCTACAGTTTTAATTTAATTTTCTATAGTAATTTGGTATACTAATTGGTCTTCTTTTGTGTGTATACTTTTATTTTATACAAATCTGTCAAGGAAACATTTTAATATTACGATTTACAATGATAACTAGGTTTTTATTCTTGTTGAATTCACGGAATTTAAGAAAGAAGTGTAGAGATAATTTGAAAATGAACTAAGTTCTTAAAAATTCGTATCATTATCACTGATGTGAAAACTCAAAAGACATTTCACCCAAAACTCAAAAGACATTGCACACAAAAAATGAAAAGATTTGTTTTTAATAATATATCTTTGTCTATAATTGACTTTGCTAGTTTTTGTAAATTTTGGTCAAAGTAGTTAAAATTTGGTATAGTTAAATTATAGTTAAGCACACATTTCCATACAACCATTGTATCAATGCTTTTGTAATTTCTTTTGTATGCAAATTAGTAATTTATTCAACTCGTCAACCTTAATTTCATTCATCAAAATAATTGATAAAAAAAAAGGTTGCTTAGTCCATCGAGTAAATGGCTATAAAAATATAAAAATCATATTCCCTAAATATTATAGATTAATTGACCAATTGGGTCAAAAAGACATTAGTCTAAAGCCAAACAACAAAAAGAGTTGAAGAAAAACTAAAAAAAGATCAATAGTAATTATCAGCAAGTTACTTACGTCTCTTGTAATTAGCTTTGAAACAAGCTTGCCTCAGTTTTTTTGTTCCATCACTGAGTTCAGCATCCGGTTCTTGCTCTATAAGAACCCTATGTTCCTCCAAATTCTTCACTTCTTCTTCCATTCCAACACTCTGGTCACCAAATCAATTTCAAACACACTTTCAAAATAAAAAACGTAACGTAATAAATACTAAAAACGCTATTACTTAAATAATGATGTTGCACCTTGAGATTCTTGATGAGGGAGTTAAGACTCTTGAGCTTCCGGTGAGGCCACCGGTAAATACCTAGTTCCCTGCATCGCTTCTTCAACACGGTAAGTCCCACGTTGAGTTCTTTCGCAGCTTTCATGATTGGTCTATCGAAGAACTGTTTGATCTCAGACATCTCTAACTTGTCCTGCCTCTTTTTCTTAGCGTTCCTCTTCTTCACCGTCCTCTTTTCAGATCTCACGTTCGAACTGGGACAGTCGTTTTCAACAGCCAATGGCGAGGAGGATCCACTGGAGATGTAAGGTTCTTGTGCCAGCATGTCAATATCATCAGATGGGATTATGTTAGTCACGTCAATGCTCTCGACGAGATCTTCAAAGCTTTCGTACTGAAACTGAAAATGCAAACTCCGAGTTGGTTTCAGATCTTCTATATCGAGGAGAGACTCTAACGGAGGCAACCTGTAGAACCACAAAACGATTAATAACAAAACAAAGACACGAGAGATAACTTGTTGAGGAAGAAAAAAGGTTTCCTACATACTTGTCTAACATGTCGTATAGCGAATCTGGATCATAATCGTTTTCGATTTTCTGAGAATTGAGTAGAGAGATAGAGTTAGGATCCATTTGTTGAAGAATCATTGAATCAATGATTAAAACAAAACAGTACAATTTTTTTTTTTAAGTAGAAGAGTGGAACATGGTGATGAACTCATTACGTATGTATATAGTCTCTGTAAAACGAAGATTAGTGTGTTTGTTCATAGGGATTGTGTACAATGTAATGGGAGTTACAAGTCCCAAAGCGTATAATCATTAATTGTTAAATCTTTTACTAAATACCGTGTGTGACTTTAGTTAATTGTATGATCATGGGGCTGAATTGTGTATTAGTTGTTTCTTTAATTAAAGCTCAAAAGATGGTTAAAAATTAGTCAAAGTCAATGCATGAAAGTGATAAAGATCTAAATTACTAAAAAAATCACAATCGGTATTAAATGAATGGAGATTTTGTATGTTATTTGCATTAGATGATGCATGTGTTATATGTTACGATGATATATACATTCCCTATATTAAAAATCTCCCCCTAGCACCGATTTCGCCCCGCAAAATCGCTAGGTCCACCCTCTCCGCCTCGCTCTCCGCCTCGATTTATGACTAATCCCCGTCTAGCATCGATTATTTGATTATGCATGTCTAGTCCGATTATTTTCCGTTTAATTTTGTGTATACCAATTTTTTTAGAACCAAATGAAAATCAAACATAAATATTTTTGTTATTTAGGCATTTAAATTAAGAGATTAGGATGTTTTACAATAACTAATGTAAACTTTTAACAAAAATCATAAAATTTTCTTTTAAAATGATATTTTTTTGTGTTTACCATAATTTTAAAAACAATACTATAGTTTTATATTTTATTTGATATTTTCTTTTTAACATAAACAGAATTATACATATATTTAGTACAATATATTTTTATTTTATTATTAATTTAATAAAATAATCTTAAAACTAGTCCCTGATTAATCCCCGTTTAATTTCCGATTTTTTCGCTAGACGCTAGGCCCACCTCGACCGTCCGACTAGCGCCTAGGGATTTCTAAAACAGGTGATACATTTGATGTGGGAAGAGGATTAAGAGAGTTAACGAGAGTCTCTCTAGTAATGATATATTCATATTTTCGTAAATGAAAATAAAAAACGTAGTCCAGTCAAAAAAACTTTAATCTGTAATCATCTTTATTAACTTCTCAAATCCAGTTCACACTACATAACAATACATTGTTTTGAATAACTCTGTGAAAAAAAAATCGTAAGGTTTGTGCTCAGAGCAACCACTGAACTGACTAAAACACATTGTAAAATTGAGTTCTCTGTGAGAAAATGAGAAAGAATCAAATCTTCTTGTTGGTTCACTTCTGGCCAAATTCTTGAATTGTTCTTGTGGCCAGGGTAAGAACGTCGACAAACGCAGAGAACGAAGCACGAAGAAGCCTTGCCTCTATCGCTTCAAAATGCCTGTAAAATTATCCGGTGAAACAATGATCAAAACTAGTACTATAAGAAGTAGGCGGAGAAGTCGAATAGGTTCTATGGACTCAAAAGATGTCTAGTCAAAAATCAAATAAGGCGATGGAAGGACTTGAAGAAACTCACACAGAAAGCTTGTTGTTTGATACAGACAAAACTCTTCTCACTTTATCAGGCTGCAACTGCATCAATGATCACACAACATAAACCAAATTCAAACATCAGTGAAAATTGGAAAAAGGCTTGTTGGAAACTAAATTTTTATTTATAAATATTGGAATTAGAATTGAGAAATGTCCAAAAACCTCTTTATCAACAGCCAATGATGTATAAGCAATCAAAGCATGTTCTTCCGATTCAAAATTCACATCCAAATTACTGCACATTGCCAAAAAAAAAACTCTGTTACAGCAATATCCCTAACAAAGTCCCATTGAAAAGATACAAAATTTACTCAAGTTTATAACAATGTAATCCAATCAAAAATCGTTGTGGAACTCAAAGCCAAAGCCCTGAAGAGCAAGTTCGGATTAACCTAATTGAGCGCAGCAATGAAACCCTTTTAACTAGGTCGTATTACTCTGTTTATGTGGGTAAAGATCGAAACTTTTAAGTCTGTTCCTTCAAATGTGTCAAACCCAAGATCTCTATAATCGAATCGGTAAGTTCTATATCATCAGATACAGAGCAAAACACGTTACGAACTACCAGAAACTAATTAAGAGCTGAATCGAATCACTATATAGAAGAATCGAAAAATTCCTGAACCAGAGAAGCAAAGTAAGAGAAGTTGACAGAACATACCAGCTAAAATCCCAGGTTTGGTCAGAACGAGTGATTGCAGGAACAGTCGCAGCCATTTGCTTGCTCCTTCCTTCCTTCGTCAATGGAGGAGGTTTTGGCAAAATTGATTAAAACCCTTAGGATTTGAGTGGGCTACATAAACGGGCCTCATATTTCCAAGCCCATGATTTTTTTTTTTTTTTTTGTAGCGAGACGAATTGATGAGACCCTTCCGTAAACAACAGGGTATGTGAATAGGGTATATTCGAAGAGTATATCTTGCATGAAGGAATCTTTTGAACATAAGAAGCATCTCTCGTCTACTCATTTTGCTATCTCTTCGCTCTCTCTTCTCTTCCTCTGGTTCTTTAGATTAACTCCCATCTCTCAGCTACGCACATAATTCACCGACGAAAAGCTTAATGAAGCTTTGGTTTCAGACAGAAACAGTACCTGCAGGCATGTCCTCTTCTCATCTCTTTCGTATTTTTGTGTTTGTTTCAAGAATTAGCTAGCTTGTTGAGTTGTTTCATCATCTTATAATAAATGTTTCATAACTAGCTAGAAGCTATCCTTCATGATTTTTTTTTTTGTTTTGATACATGAAAGATTCAT
>NC_025695.1:41133616-41159561 GCF_000633955.1 Camelina sativa
AAAAAAAAAAAAAAAAAAAAAATTCATGAAACCTTGCTAGAATTAATGTTTATATCAGAACCCCAAGCTTTCTAATGCATTGAACTGTTTTCTAATATTATGATCTTTTTTCATTTATAGAGATAATAATCATAGCCTAGTGATTTTAGCGTAATTGAATAGGACTCTTTGTAATTCTTATTTTTATGCAGAAACTTTAAGAAACAGTTGTGTTCTCTCATTTAGGTACACAGAAACACGTATCTCAACTGAGATTTCAATGTCTTATAATTACATATTACATTCGTAACAAATGTGTTGTATTGATCCTCTACACGTGTGTATATATCGACAGTTGGTATTGTATCATCTCTTCCATGTAAAAGCAGTGACTCCTTCTCTTAGCCTCTGTTTGCAGCAAGATTATCTTTAAGCCCTTATGTTTTCATCAGCTTGATCATTGAAGAACTGCATCATTGCTTGTATGACAATTTCTGTCGGAAGACGTCAGATTATGATAAGTTTTAGTTTCTAATGTTCTATCTTTGATATAGTTCAGCAGTCAAGAGGAGCTTACTTGGTCGACAAATTGGAATGTGAAGGGTTATTGTTATGTGAGAGAAGGTCCAACTTTGACGGGTTTTACCATCCTGAAAGTTCTTCTTGCATACTCAAATGCCAAAACCAGAAGTCCGAAGAGGAAAAGTAGAAAGCGATTGAACTTTTCCACTATGAAATGTCCAGGAGAGACGGCACTCTTGCTTTCCGAGGAGCTTCTAATCAATGTTAGTCTCCTCTTGAAATAACCTGAGGAAACGAAACAGAGCAAGCATTTAATGGTATACTGATGCTAGTCTAAGAACAACACCTTCAACGAAAAAGGCTGGTCTAAAAGACCTAAACAATGGAGAAGTGTGTATATCTATACCTGGATCTTCCATGGTGAGGTTAGTCCAATCAGTTGGTTTTTTCTTCATTTCTGACGCCTTGATTAACTCGAGAAGAGATTTATTAACCTGAAATTGACCAGAAGGTACATGTTAATCTTTTTTTTCCAGGTTCTGAGGAAATAGAGATACTGACAACTGATCAGACCATGGGAAACTTTGTTCCCTCTTCCATATTGTAGCAATGCTATTCCTAAAACACCGCAGAGCCTGTAAGTCTTTATAGTTTGCTATCGTAACAAACACCGACTACACTATTAAGTAACAATATGATTGCTTACAACTTTCCATCAGTAAAACAGTCAAAATTCTTCCAAGCAGGTCTCTGAACTTTTCTCCATATATGATTAAGTCAGTTAATTAAATTCATAGCCAACTTGTTCTTATTTTCAGGATAGTGTGATTCCATTTCGATCTTATATATTTTCTGTTAAGTTACGGTAATCTGAGTATGACATCCACTAAACATTTACAGCGGATTAAGTCTTACATACATACATCGGATGCAAAAGAGATAGAGAAGGTAGACATGAATGAATAAATAAGACAGTAGTACCTCTTCTGTTCTCTCGTGGCTTACAAGATGACCTCCATGAAGATCCACCATTTTAGCAACAGGATATAGTCTCTGTGCCAATCTTCTTGCGTAACATATCTGAGCAATCACATCATGTCTGCATATAACCCACCACATACTCAAATTAGATACTATGTAGAGGTAAAGATGCTTTACAAGATCAACAAACTCAAGACTGAGTGCATGAGGTGACTTTGATTCTAATTGCGTTGGTGCTGCATACCTTCCATGAATGACTGAGACAAGAAATCCAGCCGAGCGGATTAATTCGATCTCTGGTTTAGTGATTTTGTGTAACCAACAAGCATTAAGTTGGCCATCAAACCCGTGCTTGGACTGCATTCCAGTTTCTGATATTCCCTTTACATATTGCTGCATTGCATCTCGCAAACATTAGTTCCCTCAAATCATTCATTAGTGGTATATGCTAAAAATTTCACATAAAGGCCAATATACCCACCTCGTATAAAATTGCCCGTCTTGTGTTAGTTCCTACGGATTCTTCTAGGTAATCCTGCATATATAACCAGCATGAGAACACTCAAAAATTTCATAATTCTTCCAGACCAAAGATTTGATCTCTCAACCAATTGTTAAAAAAATTTCGAGACTAATGACTGTCAACCAATTCACTCATTTGATCGCTTGCTCCAAACCGCATAGAGAGAACAGCAGCAATATTTGCAATATAGAACGAAAGTTGCTATGAAGCACACTTTCAACAAATGCATTAGTAAACTTCAATCATGGCTCTATTAACAACGGTTCAATGCCAATTTTTGTAATTACAATTTCAGGACATCAAAGAACAAACTAAAAGTCCCCACCTTTGAATAATGTGTATCCAAATCAACAGCTGCCCTTTGTTGAGGAGTCTTTGCCTTGAGAAAACGTATGGCAATGGAAATCGTATGTCGGTCAAGCTGAAAGCACATAAAAACAAAAGGCCATAGTCAGATTTGCATCTTGTGACAAATCATGACAGATAAGAAAACAAAAGTTTGTCTTCATATGAGAAACATATTCACACATAAGAACAAGTCATTGCTATCAAAAGAATTCAACAATAGCGCCACGTCTATCGTTCAAGTACCTTGGGGAAACATTCGAAACCTCCACCTGTAACATTAAGCAAAGCCAAAGAAAGAACCCGTTCGGGCACCAACGCAGCTAACTTGCAAGCTACCATTGCTCCTGTTAATCAAAAAGCCAAAAGAGCAAACAATAAGAAGCAATAAGACTACTTAAAGTACCATAATTTGGCTAAGACAAACAATCAAAAATCACTTGAATGATCTAAAAAAAATACCCATAGAATGACCAATGATGTGAGCTCTCTTCCAACCCAAATGATCCAACAAACTAATTGAATCCTTTGCCATTATCGTTGTTCTGAACCAATATACAAAAGCTAAATTGAATGAAGCTAACGACACCAATTTCATAAAGTAGAGAATTAAGCTCATCAGTATTGAAATTGGGGGCAATAGAAAGAAAGAGAGAGACTAACGTGTACTCGGATTTGTGGGTAGGTATGGAGCTTCGACCCATACCACGATTATCAAAAGCACAAACCTCGATGCCTGAATCATCATCGGAAACGATTCCATCCTCCTCCTCGTCGTCGTTGGGTTTATCTTTCCCAGTCAATCCCTTGATTTGAGGACCCCAGGATTCATGGGTTCCAGCTAAACCTGAAACAATTAAAAAAAAAAAACCAATTGAAATCGAAATCTCTCTTAGGGTAACCAATCAGAAAGGAAAACAAAAAAGGATGGGAGATTTACAGACCAATGATGAGAAGAGCTTTGACAGGACCATGACCATATGTTCTGTAAAAGATCTTGACTGCGGCATTGTTAAGCGTCGTCTCTGGGCCGACGTCTTCTTTCACCACCTCGCAAAAAGGCATCGTCTTTTTTTTTTTTTTTNTTTTTTTTTTTTTTTTTTTTCTCAAACTCCGAAATGTCTGGGTGGGATCGGATTGAGCAACCGGAGGAGAAAAATAAAAGAAGAGGAGAAGAAATGAAAGAACTTTTCTATAAAGGGACAGAGAGAGAGAGATTGGGTTTGTGCCTTTTTGTGGTGGTTCGGTTCGGTTCTTTTTGGGTGGAGGTTATGACTGCCACGTAGGATTGGTCGGCTGGATTTTATTGGCGGGTAAATATCTAATACAAAGGTCAACGGTCAAATTTTTTACACGAAAAAAAAATTATTATTATATTTTTTTGACATGAGAAATTATTATATTATACTGTATAGAAAAATAGCACGTGAAAAAAGTAACACTCATGCATCAAATTAGATATCAACTAGGCTATTTGAAGATATTTTATCAATGTGTTCTTTTTTATTTTCTTTATCGAGGAACATTTCAATTCCATCCCATCAATTTTTCTATTAATCTGGATATTCATTAGTTATATTTTTATAAATACATGAGATGTGATAGAAATATAATGAGAAATAGTCAAGAAATACGGTCACGAATCATTCTTTTGATATCTTTCACCAGTATTCTAAAATTATAATAAACAAGAAAACAATTTTTTTTAGGTAAGGAAAAGACCATAACTTTGAAATTTGTTGAACCATAGTCTCGCGAGTTTAGGTATCCGAACCCGATCAGGTTCAGATCTTCGGATTTATGGAAATAGAATCCGATTGGGTAATTTATAGAATCGGGGCGGATTTGGGTTTTATCCGAACGGGTTCGGGTAATTTTGAATGCATCCGAAGTCCAAACTGAATTTCGGATATCCGATAGATTTCGATTAACTTTATCTGAAATCAATAAAAATATCCGAAATAAGTAAAAAAACCCGAACTCATCCCAAAATACCTGAATCAGCATATAACTTAAATATCAAAAATTAATGAGAATGAATGAAAGCAGAATAACATAAATAATGAAACTTAGAATTGAACGTCTTAAAGAGTTTAGAGATTCAAAGAGAATGCAAGTCTAAATAGATAAAGTTTAAAAGAGAGAAACAAGTAGATAAAGTTTAAAAGAGAGAAACATCAAACAAGTAGATAAAACAAATAGACCAGTCTTCTAATCCTCTTCTTCTTCTGCCATGTAACATGCTCAATAGTCTTCTTCTTCACATTCAAACTCTGAAAATAAACAAACAAACATTACAAACTGTAACTTGTAAGTAAGTAATTAACAAGGCATAAAGAGATAAGAAAAGTGACCTCTTTGAAGCTCATCTTCAAACTCAACTTCTGCAAGAATTTGAGCATTAATTTGTAAACACCTTTTCTTCAAACTTTATGTCTTGTTTTAACCACTGTTCAGTACACATCAGAACCTCTACCATGTAGTGCGTAAGACAACTTCTATATGGATCTATTATCCTTCCACTAGTGCTAAAAGCACTTTCAGAAGCAACAGATGATACTTGCATTGCAAATAAATCTTTAGCCATCTGAGATAAAGCAGGGTACCTTGCACTATTGACTTTCCACCAAGAGAGTACATCATACATAACTCCCATCATCAAATCCGGATTCTCAACTTCGAAACTTAGATACGTATCCAATTCATTAGTATCTCTAACTCCAATAGTTCTGAGCAATGTATCATACTTCTGCTCCATCGGGTTGTATCAATCAAAGTCATCATCGAGTGAGTCAAATACATCTTGATGTCTCTCTCGAGTACTCTGAGATGAGCAGTGAGACTGAGTTTGTTCCGTAGATGATGTTGCTTTTGCATATATTTCACTATAATCCTTATACATATCATGCATTATAGCCTTAATTGAATCTTTCATCGCTGCAGCTTGTATCTACCCCATACAACTCCTCAAAACACAAGGTTGCAAACAGCATCTTCTTTCTCGGATCAAAAACACTAACAATGATCAACATCCTATTAATGTTCTTCAAGCCATCCCAATACTTATCAAATTACTTAAACATTTTCTCAGCATGTACCTTCACATCATGATCCCCAGTAGCACAAAGTAACTGAAGCTTTACAGCTATGTTAACTATTTCCCCATAACACTGATGTGCATTCATAGTTGTAGAGGCGGATACTATAAATGTAGCCTTATAGAAAACATTAAGGAATTTAACTAACCTCTCAACTTTTACGCCAATCTGAGGTTTGAGGAGGTCCAATCCTTTTTATGCCATTCTCATACTCCAAGAAATGATCATTATAAAGCTTATCCTCACACTCCATTTTATCAAATGCGCCTTTGAACTTAACTACCCTTGTCAGCATCAAATACGTAGAATTCCATCTTGTTTGCACATCTAGTGGCAAACTACCCTTTGTGAATCTACCACCTTCCACTCTTCGCTGAAACGCCTTTCTTCGAATTGGTCCTGATCTGACATAGGAGATGCCATTACGGACTGCAGTCACACTATCATCGATTTCAGACATTCCATCCTTCACTATCAAGTTTATAATATGGCCAGCGCACCTTATATGCGTGAAATCTCCATCTATAACCAGAGAATCCTTTGATATCTTAGAGAAGCTACATTTAAACTGAATCAAAGCATTGCTATTAGCAGTTGCGTTATCAATAGTGAGACTAAACACCTTCTCTATCCCCCATTCAACAAGACATTCTAGTAGTGTGTTTGCGATTGTTGTACCTTTGTGATCTATCACGTTCTTAAATCCAATGATTAGCTTCTTCAATCGCCATTGTTTATCAATATAATGTGTTGTGATAACCATGTCGCTTGAAACTGCAAGAATAAAAAATAGCATTAAGTATAACATTAGTAAGAATAAATAGCTAAGATCAGAATATTAGTTAAAAAAAAATTACCTGTTACCGATGAAACCCATATGTCAGTGGTGAGTGAGACTCTTTGCTTATCAGCTAGAAACCATTGTCTAAGAGTTGCCTTCCTCTCAACATACATTTTTACAATTTCTCTTGTTGTTGTCCTCCTTGAATGTGGTTTATACAAGTTTACCTAAATGAATTACATATAAGAAAAATATTGATTAAATGAAGTGTATAAGAATTAAGAAACATGTATTAAACCACAAAACATAAGAAAAGGCTAACCTTGTCGCAAAAGAATTTTAATGCCACTCCTTCAACAAAAGATAATGGCAACTCTCCTATCACCAACATTTGATTAAGCGTTTCTCTGAAAACATGCTCAGGGACTTTTGTATTATGTAGATTTTCTTCCTTATTAATCACCTGTTGTCCTCTGGTAGCATTTTGAGTTTCTTTCCATGCCTTGTGTGCCTTACATATTTTCAGATGATTCCACAAGTTCTTCGTCCCTGATTTTGTTGAACATCCTAAACCTTTTTCACAATAGTTACAATTACATCTGTTACGGCTGCCTGATAATCATGTGAAATGGGTGCATACACCAGACCTTGGTGCTAGTGTCCTTGGTGTCTTTTTTTGCTCAACATTAGTGCCACCATCAGATCCATGAGTTTTTTTTCCTTTTTCCTTTTGCTTTCGGTGTCACCATTTCTTCTTCATCGTTTAAATCATCATCGTTATAACCTTCCTTCACTGGTGATGAAGAACCCATCTGCAAATCATATAAACAGAGAAAACAAAGTCAGAGTAATCATATGGTTTTAAGTTTAAACCATATAAGAATCAAATTAAGACAAGTATAATCAAAATCAATCAATTGCTCAAGTAGATAGTTTCAGATTCTACAATCTAATCACTACAATGGAGTTTTAAGATTCTACAATCTTAACATTATACAAGATGAAACATACAACATCTAATCAAAGCAGTATTAGATTCTAAACACCAAAGCAGTTTCAGTTTCAGACAAGTATAGAGTTGTAGAAGACGATCAAAAAATAGAAGGACGATGAGTTTCAGATAAAAAAAACAAACCTGTGATTTCCTTCGTGAAGTCGCAGAAGGAGGGGAGGATGCTATACGATTTACGATTTCCAGCTTGAACAAATGAGATTAAGATCTGATTTTATTGGGTAAAAATAAAAAGTAGCCTCGATTTTGAAGCTTGGTAGTCGAACAGGCTATAACATGTTCTCAAATCGACAAATACAAACAAAAGAAAAGGGGATTAGGGATTAGGGGATTAATGGGTTATACATTATATTCGGGTATCGGGTATTATCCGAATCCGATCAGATATCCGATCTTATGAAACATCAAACCCGATCGGGTATTTTACCGTATCCAAACCCGAACCGAACAGCTCACTTCGGGTCGGATTCGGGTTCGGATTTTGGATTCGGTTAATGTGCCCAGGACTAAACCATACCACACATTTCTAAAGTTTAATAAGAGTTACCATTTACTAACTCAAGTCTTCATATATATCGCTCTTATGTTAGAATTTTTCAAGGGTTGTTTTTCATGTATAGACATGTGGTGGTGTGATTTCAGTGACAATAATATTTATAACAGAAAACAAAAAGTTGGTAGTCTAACGATATTATAAGCGTTTTAGAGACATGTTTTGATATGCTATTTTTTCTCATTCTAGTTATTTGTAAGTTTTTTTTCTTCTTGTGAAGATTGGATCGATCCTTACAATGATAACAAATTTGTTCACAATTTTTAGAATTAAAAAGTTTCGTTTCAGATTAGATTTTTAGTTGGAATTTGTTATCTTTTAATTTTAGAAATATAAGTTTCGGTTCAGTTAAATTATATTTTGATTTTTATTATAAATACCTGTAAATAAAAATATTTTAATCAATTATAAAATTTCTAATTTTTAGGTCAATGATTTTGGTCTAGTTCAGATTAGATTAGACCAAAAAATGTATTCAAGGATGCAAAACTTATATTCCCCAAATGATTTATTACCATATGAGTGTATTCATAGTCCAACATTTGAACACACCTACTATATTTCAAAAGGAAAAAATTAATGTTCAAAATTTTTATTTTCATTTTTATCTTATTTTCTTAAATATTAGATTCATCAAAGATTTTTCCCTCAATCTATTTTCCTAATATATTAAACTATTAATAAAAATGAAAATGTTGTCTTTACAAAAAAAAGTTTACACATTTTAATATTTTATTATTAGACAACATTTTTAAAGAATATCATTTGAAATTCAACTTTAATATAATTTTGTAATTTTTAAAAAACATGATATATAGTTTAAATTTTGACTTATTTACAGCTCCCACCGTTTTACTTTAATTATCGTTCTAAAACTTCAAATGTGTGTCGTAATAAGTGTCATTTTAGGTTTTCATAAATGTTTGAGAAAAATTCTATTTTTATCCTTAATATTTTATTATAACATCGAATGAAAATAGTTTAGAAATTTATATGAGGTAAAACATAAACATTTATTTTTTTCTCAATTTTACGTAAAAACCCTTTTACGGAACTTAATCTGAAACGGAAAATCTATATCTACTAATAAAATAAAAAAACATTAATATAGTAACAATTACAATAGATACAAATACCAAATTCAAACCACAAAAATGCAATTTATTTTAATTTAAAAACAAGTTTAAATTCGTGCGTGCGTGACACGAAATATCATCTAATTGGTTACGTATTTAATCATATCATATCAACTAATATAGTAACCATTATAAGAACTAACATTACCAAATATAAACAAAAAAATACAATGTATTTTATATTTTAAAATAATTTTACAACCGTGCGTGACACATAATATCATCTAATTGGTTACGTATTTAATCATATCATATTTTTCAAAAAATGTCATGTACTACATTTTCATTATCTAGTAATACGTTATGTGAGCCAAAAAGTTAATCTTGACCCATGCCGATTCAATGTCTAGCCCTAGCAAATCTGTTTTAGCTTAATAATGGTCTTTTGAGTTCTTGAAGATGAACCATACCCAAATTCTCTATAAGCTTCAAAACGATAACGTTTTTGTATATTATTTATTACCCAGGGCAATACCGTAGTTAGCGCACACCACTAACACACCCTTGGCACGGTCTCTCTCTCTCTATACTCTCAACTTCAAAACTTGGTTTCCTTTTTTCTTTGGATTCACAAATCACAAGAACCCTCATTGCACCCAATTCGCCTCCATCGATTTTGGACTCGTCCTCCAAGTTTTCCCGTGAAATTGACCGTAAAGTTTCTTCCTTTTCCTAATTCCTGGTAAAAAGGAAAGTAATTGGGTACTGTAGACTTCTAGGGTCTTTGTGAACTATATCAAATCTCATAGAAACCTTCGGAATTCGAAAAATTTGGGAGCTTTTTGCCATCGAGATTGATTTAAAAAAGACTAGTTGAGATTGAACTTTTGATCTGTTGGGGTTTGTGATTTGATTGTAAATTTGTAATGGAGAGATCTAGATCGAAGAGAAACTACCACTATGACCAAGACTATGATGGAGATTCCATGCCCAGGTCTAAACCTCGATACAACAATAATTACCATTTTGGCGGCGGCGGCGGCGGAGGAGGGAATAACAGATACCGTGGTGGCGGTGGCGGTGGTGGTGGAGGAGGAGGTGGTGGAAATGGCCGGCCATCTAAGTCTCACCCTGAAACGATGGCAACGACGACTTATCGAATCCTCTGCCACGACGCTAAAGCTGGAGGCGTCATTGGTAAATCCGGAACAATCATTAAGTCGATAAGACAGCACACCGGAGCTTGGATTAACGTGCACGAGCTAGTTCCCGGAGACGCTGAGCGTATCATTGAGATTTCAGACAATCGCCGGCGTGATCCTGATGGGAGAATGCCGTCTTTCTCTCCTGCTCAGGAGGCTCTGTTTAGTGTTCACGATAGGATTCTTGAGAGTGAACCTCAGTTTGGGTATGGTGGTGCACAGCCTGAAGAGGAGGAGGATTACGGTGGAGTTAGACTTGGTGGAGGGAGAGTTGTGACTAGACTAGTGGTTTCTAGGATGCATGTTGGTTGCTTGTTGGGTAAAGGTGGGAAGATTATTGAGCAGATGAGGATTGAAACTAAGACTCATATTCGGATTCTTCCAAGAGAAAGTAACTTACCTCATTGTGTTTCACTCACTGAAGAGATTGTTCAGGTCTGAAAAATTGCTATATTTGAGAAATTTAACTAGTTGCAATTTGCTTGAAAAACATATATGAAATGAACTTGAGAGCTAATGAAATGTTATTAATTGATTGATGGTCTGTGAGATTGAAGCAATGCTTGATAGTTTATAACTATGATTGTGAGCTTGAGGCTGTTTACTATTGTCAAATAACTCTTATGTGTGTTATGTTTAAGCCTTCTTTGGTTTTTGCTTACCTATGGGAAATGCGTTTCTGATGTTTTTACTTTTCGTTCAGATTGTTGGTGAACTTCATGCAGTGAAAAACGCTTTAGCGATTGTATCATCGCGTTTAAGAGAGAGTCAACATCGTGATCGTAGTAATTTCCAAGGGCGTGTACATTCACCAGAACGGCCGTTTGCAGCTGCTTCGGATGATTACATCCCACAGCAAAGAAGACAATCATCAGATAGGTTTTCTCATGGTAATTATAGAAACAGCAACTTCAGTTCTCGCCAATCCAACTATGCAGAAGAAGCTTCAGCAGTGCCGGTTGGTGAGAATGCACAGCCTTTATACACTGAAGAGCTTGTGTTCCGGATTCTCTGCCCAGCTGACAAGATTGTTCGGGTTGTTGGGGAATCACAAGGAATAATAGATTTGCTTCAAAACGAGATTGGCGTGGATGTGAGAGTATCTGACCCAGTAGCTGGTTCTGATGAACAGATAATCACCATTTCTTCGGAAGAGGTACTTTAAATATCCCCAGGTCTTCTTCAGTATCATCTGTTACATTTACAATTGGTGAACTTGAAGTTTTGTGTTCTTGTTTTGCTTAGGCTCCTGATGATCCTATGTTCCCTGCTCAAGAAGCCTTGTTGCACATCCAAACTCAGATCATAGATCTTAGTCCGGATAAAGATAATGTAATAGCAACGAGGTTACTTGTCTCATCTAGAGACTCCGTATGTTTGGAAGGGAAAGCAGGATCAGTATCTGAGATCTCACGATTAACTGGAACAAGCATACAAATTCTAGCTAGGGAAGAACTTCCCCGATGTGTTGTTTCTATCAATGATGTTCTTATACAGGTCTGTTTGTCTATTTTCGAGGATTTGGGCATTTTGTTAAACAACTTCTAGACTCAAAAGAGAATTCTTATGTCGATGTAGATTGATGGCGAGATCAGAGCAGCTCGAGAGGCACTTGTTGAATTAACTTTACGATTGAGGAGTCATATGTACAACTCTCAAAAGGAGACACCACCAGCTTCCACATCCACAACTGGCCCTCTTGAAGGTGTTGCAGGAGTAATGGAGGTAGCTTCGTCAAATAACACAACTCACTCCCGTGAAGGTCTTACTCGTTCCCATCTGACCTTGCAGCAAGCAGCTAGCACAGTCATGTCACAATATAAGGTTTCTGTTCTTAACAACAATCTTTTTCAATACAAAGGCATCTGTAATCAGTGAGGTTCAGACTTATGACATTGAAACAATGTATCTATCTTGTTATGCATAATGACCTGGCGTATGGTTCTCGTCCATCCGTTCAACGTCCCTATATTTACATACATTTTTTTCTTTCTCGGTTTTGATAGGAAGGTTTTGGATCAGTTGCAAAGGCGGGAGAAAGTGAATACCGGGATGAGGTTCCTGTTACGACAAACAGGTACAGAAACTCCCAAATTTGTATTCATTCGAACATATTTCAAAACAAGTGCTCGTTTCACACCTCTCCTTTCTGATTTTTTTTTTGTTTTTCTAGAATGGCGGTGCCACTTGTTACTAGGAGCACTCTTGAAGTTGTCTTACCAGATGCAGTTGTTCCTAAGCTCGTTACGAAATCAAGAAACAAGCTTGCACAAATCAGTGAGGTGAATATCTTTTGATTGGGAACTAGAATGGTGCAAATCATGTTTTTCAAAAAAAATCTTGACGCTTTGTCTTTTCTCTTTCCCGCTTGGTTTACAGTGGTCTGGAGCTAGCGTAACCTTAGTTGAAGACCGACCAGAAGAAACACAGAATATCATTCGAATTTCGGGTACACCCGAGCAGGCAGAGAGAGCACAGAGCTTGCTCCAAGGCTTCATCCTGAGCAGTAAGTTTTCTATCTTTCCGAACTCTTATATCGAATATTACTGATCGGTAAGTCTGATCTACGTTCCTTGTTTGGTGCAGTACAAGAGGATGGACCGTGAGCTTGAACCGGATCATCGGTGAACACAGGGATGTAGATCAAGAAACTGAGAAAATGTGGAGTTATGTATGAATTGTTGAATATTTAGGATGTTTTCAGTGGGCACTGTGAGCAGTAGCTTAGATGAACAGTCCACATTTTGACCATCACTCTTTGGTTTCAATGTTGTCTATTATTAATCTTCTTTTACAATATTTTAGTCACTACAGTTTAATCCGAAGGTATAATCATTAAAAACTCTTTTTTGCATTCATCTTCATCCATATTATATTCATTATCTGTAATGTGCATACATATATACTATAATCTAAATAAAATACACGGAATTATACAAATATGAGATTGGGGCTGTTTTGGCAAAACTAGAAAAGTTTGGGGTGAGAAATTAATTAATTCTTAAATCTTATTTTTACAGAAATTGCCACTGCTAAAACCTCACCTGCGGCTTCCTCCGTAGCCCCCTTTCTTCCGAGTTCGTGAAAAGGAGCCGTCGCATCGCACCGCCGTCGCTGCTTCACTGGTGATTGATTCTTCCTTATTCTGCTCTTTTTCGTTTTCTCTATTCTCTCATATCGCGTCGTGATTTAATATTGTGGAATCTCTCCTTTGTAATCTGGTCGCAGAAGATATAGTTGAATCGAGAAAATGGCGTACGTTGGGCAAAGCAGAAACGTGATTCGTCATGTAGTTTCGAGAGGAAAAGCTTATCACAAGTCTGAAAATGCGATTCATCATCCTCTCCTTTTCGCTTGTCAAGGTGTTAGATACAGGAAATTGGAAGTTATTCTTACAACGGTGAGTATTTTTATGATTCTGGGAAATGAGTTCTGGGGATTTTTTGAATTGAATCAGATGTTTGTGTGGTGTTTGTTTTTGACTATTCTTTTGAGCTGATCTGGTTTTTGTTATAGGGGATAGAGAAGCTTGGCAAAGCTGGTGAGACTGTGAAAGTAGCTCCTGGATACTTCAGGAATCATCTTATGCCTAAACTACTTGCTGTGCCTAACATTGACAAGTATGCTCATCTCATCCGAGAGCAACGCAAGGTTTATTCACACTTCCTTCTTCTCTAAAGCTCATACTACAGTTGTTTGTGGTATGTATATAGGTTGTGTTCTTGAATCTTGATGATGTGTAGTTCTGGATGTTAAGGGAACTTTTGACATGATATGATAATGTTATGGTACTGAAGCTATTTTTGTTTAGTGTTAAGAGGAGGCTTTTCCTTTCATTTGATTTTCGTGATGGGGATTATGTTCAGATGTAAAGGGAACCCGCAGATAGTTTTGACTTGACCTGATATTGTTATGGTACTACAGTTTATTTTGGGAAAGTGTTTGATTTCTTTTGATGGGGAATATGTTCAGATGTATAATCATGAAGAAGAAAAAGAGGAGGTTAAGGTGGTTCATAAAACTTCTGAAGTCCAGACAAAGGAGTATGAAAAGGCTGCAAAGCGCCTGGCAAATGCTAATTTGGTAAATTTAAACTAACCCTCTTCTTAACTCTCAGCATTCTTGTTCCTGTGGAATATTTAAAAATGGTGTATACATGGGATCCATTTTTGTGATTTTAACAGGTATTGAGGAAGTTGATTGACAAGGAAAAGTTCAAAAACCGCTCTTCAAAAGACGACAAACCTGATGTACAAACTCCTGTGACAAAGGAAGAGATTGTCGCTGAGGTAAACTGTTCTTTCCTTGTAAGTTTTTTTGCAAGTATATCTTGTAATGATTGGTTATTGTGTGGGGTTTATGAAGGTGGCGAGGCAGCTCTGTGTGAAGATTGATCCAGACAACGTGGTTTTAACGGCACCTTTGGAAACTTTTGGAGAGTACGAGGTGCCTCTCAAATTCCCCAAGACAATTCCTTTGCCACAAGGAACTGTTCAATGGATTCTCAAAGTCAAAGTCCGTGGCCATTAACTCTCCGCATTTGGAAGTCTTCCTTCAGTGATAGTTCTCTTCTCCAATCTGTTTTAATGTAGTCTTTGGAATTGCAGAAACATTGTTAGCAAACACAAATGAGTTGCATTTTCCCTTCACTCGTTTCCTTCTTTTTGTAGTTGTATAAACCGGGTTTAGTCCGGTTTTAAGTTTAAACCATATGAATCAAAGTTTTGTATGAATACCGAATTCGACCAGAAGAAGGATGGTAACAATATGTTACAATAAGTTAAGGGTTTTTGTGCAATTATTAATGTGTCGGATTTAGCACTATTTAAAACATTTGGGTCTAAACTCTTAACTTTATATATTATTTGTGGCCCTCTAAAATTAGTTCATCAGTCGTATGACTCATATTGATAGATTAACGGCGCTATTTCTCTAGTCGGCGACTCAGCGGTACCGTGGCCACGAGAACGAAGAGATTCACACTCCCTCGTCAATGGTGTCTTCTATTTCTCTCCTCTCTTCGACCACTCTTCTCACCAAATGGTAAACGATTCATTTGTACCTGTGCCTTCTCTTGAAATTTAAGCCTTTTAGTGAAAAGCTTAGTCTTTAAATTTCTGAGTTTGGTATCAAATTACTGTAAAGTAGCTTAAGTTTGATCCACGGTGACTTGGTTTTAGCTCAATATCTCTCTAGAAGAATTGGGTATCCGAAAATGTTTGGCTTTTGTGTCTTTGTTGAATTTGTGATTTTGGGTTTTCAGGGTGAGTCAATTAAGTTCTCCGAGAGACTCGACATGGCAGTGTGTTTGTTTCCGTAATCAGAAACGCAAACCTATGCTCTACTTGATTCCCGTCCGCCATTTTTTATCGGCTCCAGTTGATTCAATCACCTCCGCAGGAACCGCCTCAATTCATGCTACTTCTGGCGTTTCTGAAGTTCAAAGGTGAGAACTTGGTTGGTTTTGATTGAGGTTTTTGTTTTAACTCATAGAAAGAAGATTTTAGATGAGTTTTTTCTGTCTAAAGCAGGTCTACTTTAAGTAACAATGTTAATGAGATGAAAGAGTTCGAGATGGAATTGCAAGAGTTGTTTAACGAAGTCAAAGCTATGGTGAAGATGGGTAAGGAAAGAGACGCAATGGACCTTCTCCGAGCGAATTATGTTGCTGTGAAAGAAGAGATGGATTCAGGTTTGAAAGGTATCGAACAAGCTGCTGTGCTTGACATCATTGCGTTGGGGTATATGGCTGTTGGGGACTTGAAACCTGTTCGGGCATTGCTTGATATGGTGAGTCTGAAGCCAGATATCAGAAAAACTCTATTTCTTTATTGTGTTTGTATATGTCTAAAACAGTAAGTTAACAAATGCAGATAAACAAGATTGTTGATAATTTAGAAGACTCCGAACCTCTTTTGGATTCAGTACTTATGCATGCTGGCAGTATGTATTCGGCAATAGGAAGGTTCGAAAACGCTATACTCGCTCAACAAAGGGCTGTTCGTATATTAGAGAATAGATATGGTAATGATCTTCGAAACCCGTATTTGTTTTTCTTTGTGTCTTCTTTTTCCTTTTTCATTGGTCTGTGATCAACATGACTTCTATTTGCTAGGTAATAGCAATACTCTACTTGTGTCACCATTACTTGGTTTGGCAAAGAGTTTTGCCTCTGATGGAAAAGCCACTAAAGCAGTAGGTGTTTACGAGCGTATTGTGACTATCTTGGAACAGAACAGAGGTTTTGAAAGTGAGGATCTAGTGGTGCCGTTATTTTCACTCGGTAAACTTCTGCTCAAAGAAGGTAAAGCTGCTGAAGCAGAAATTCCTTTTACCAGGTACGCTGTGAAAAGAACACGTTGGTGAAAGTTTTTTACATTAGTTATTCTCAAATTTATGTGATCCATTTCCATTTTCTTTCATCTGGTAGGATTATAAATATATACAAGAAGATATATGGAGAGAAAGATGGAAGAGTTGGTATGGCCATGTGTTCCCTTGCTAATGCTAAGTGCTCAAAAGGTGGGTTCTATAATTCCCTACTCTGTTTTGATGTGGTAACTATGAGTTTTTGTTGAAGAGATGGTCTTGTACCCCGGGTTTTCTTAACAGGCGATGCAAATGAAGCCGTTGATATCTACAAGAATGCTCTACGCATAATCAAAGATTCAAATTATATGGCAATAGATAACAGTGTCTTGGAAAATATGAGGATAGATCTTGCCGACTTGCTTCATTTTGTTGGAAGGTAAATTCTTTGCCTCTAATCTCCTTCCTGTACATGAGGGACTCAGTTAAGCCACTAACATTCGCTTTGTTCTCAGGGGAGACGAAGGGCGAGCGTTACTAGAAGAATGCTTATTAATAAACGAGAGATTTAAAGGGAAAAACCATCCTAGCATGGCTACACATCTTATAAACCTTGCAGCATCTTATTCACGTTCCAAGAATTATGTAGAGGCGGAACGATTGCTGAGAACTTGTCTGGACATCATGGAGAAATCAGTTGGCTCAGACGATCAGTCCATAACCTTCCCAATGCTGAATCTTGTAGTCACTCTTTCTCAGTTAAACCGTGATGAAGAAGCCGAGCAAATAGCCATAAAGGTTCTACGAATCCGTGAGAACGCATTTGGCAAAGACTCTCTCCCTGTTGGTATAATATCTCTCTTCCACAATATGATCAAATAAAACTTTCAAAGTTTATTTCCTCGATGGTATATATCTATCTCACTCACTATATGTTCCCAATGTAGGTGAGGCGCTGGACTGTTTGGTGTCGATCCAAGCAAGATTAGGAAGAGATGATGGAGAACTACTGGAATTGCTGAAAAGGGTTATGATGATCCAAGAGAAAGAGTTTGGTCCTTCAGCACAAGAACTCATTGTTACACTCCAGAAGATTGTGCACTTCTTGGATAAATTGGAGATGAAAGATGAGAAATTTAAGTTTAGAAGAAGATTAGCTTTGATTAGAGAGAGATACAAGCAGAGTCTTAGCTTCTAGAGCATTGTTGTTAATTTCGAATTTATGTTGTTAAATTAATTATTCCAAAAAAAGACAAATGTGATTAGCGACAAGTCCGAGGTGTGTGAGGGAGGATTAACTTAAAATTAATAAAATAATCAAAATCTTTAATCACGCAAATACTGTTTTTGTCTTTTCTCTTAAACACAGATCTCTCTCATCAGATCATCTCTAAGACATGAAGATGATGAAGAAGGAAGGATTGGGGTGGATAGAGTTAATCAGAGGATGGAGTTGTGTAATCCACGAGTTTCTCTTCCAGAGATTCATGGCGTCTCATTTACAGAATCCACTTCCTCTACCTTCGCTCAATCACCTCACCTGCATTGTCACTGGCTCCACCAGCGGCATTGGTCGCGAAACCGCTAGGTTTTTTTGAATTCATGTTTTAAGGAATTTGTGAACAAGAAGAGTAACTGATCTTTTGACTTGGTTGTGTGAAAATTTGCAGGCAGCTTGCAGAAGCTGGTGCTCATGTTGTAATGGCGGTGAGGAATACAAAAGCAGCTCATGAGCTGATTCAACAATGGCAGAACGAGTGGTCTGGTAAAGGCCTCCCTCTTAATCTCGAGGTACATCTTTATCTGATCATCACATTATAGACTATATTTAGCAATGTGTTTGCTTGGACTAAAGCCTAGTCAACAAAGTGTGATTCAGATAACTGTGAAATGGATCAAGAAGTGTTTGTGATCTTATTATATAAAAATCTATAGATTTGATGAGATATATTTATGTTTGTTTTACTCAAGGCCATGGAACTTGACCTTCTCTCTCTTGGTTCGGTTGTCGGATTCTGCAATGTGTGGAACGCGCGATTATCCCCTTTGCATGTCCTGATTAACAATGCTGGCATATTTGCCATGGGAGGTTGGTTGGTTTTATTGCATTTTAGCTGTCAAAAATTTGAACTGTTTTCTCCTTTACCAATGAGGTTCAGATTGACAAATTTTTCTGTAGTACATGTTTGAGCAAAACCAGCTTAGTTGCTTCTTACCTTGATTTGTGCAGAGGAACAGAAGTTCTCAAAGGATGGATATGAGCAGCACTTGCAAGTGAACCATTTAGCTCCAGCGCTGCTTTCACTACTCCTTTTGCCCTCGCTTATCCGAGGTTCCTCCAGCCGAATCATTAATGTCAACTCTGTTGTAAGTATCATCATCACTAAATAATTATTTTTCATTTAGTTTTGTAGTGATGTTGAAAAGTTTGAATCTTCTTGGTATACAACAGATCCTAAACAAAGTGAAAATTTTAACCCTATATATACAGAATACAGCGTTACTTACATTTCTTGGTTATTCTCATCTTATGCAATATCATTGTTTGTTGGGTTTACTCTTTTGGTAGATGCACTATGTCGGTTTTGTTGACCCGGATGACATGAATGTTGTTTCTGGTAGACGAAAGTTTACAAGTCTCGTAGGATATTCTGGCAGCAAGCTTGCACAGGTGAGAACTTAACAGAAAAGGAAAAGCATTCATATTTTTCTGTCTTTTTTCTTTATCTCAGCAACTAATGGACTTTACTTACTTTCTATTTCTCTTCAATTGTATTTGGTCAGGTTATGTTTAGCAATGTTCTTTTGAAAAGGCTTCCTCAAGAAACTCGCATTAGCGTTGTTTGTTTATCCCCCGGGATCGTCCTTACAAATGTTGTGAGTATTACTCTTTAAGTCTCACTCCATTGCTCGTTCCTCAGAACTAATATCACGTTAAACCGTGTTGAACATCCAATTACGCAGGCAAGGGATCTTCCGAGATATGTTCAAGTTCAATATGCGTTGATACCATATTTCATCTTTTCGCCTCAAGAAGGTTGTAGAAGCACACTTTTCTCAGCGACAGACGCTCAGATTCCAGAGCATTGTGAAAAGCTTAAAACGGATGATAAACCCATTTGTACATTCATATCTCAAGACTGCAAACACACAAAGCCTTCAGAAGAAGCACACAACATAGAAACAGCGAACAGAGTTTGGGAGAAGACGATGGAGCTGATCGGTCTTCCTCTTGATGCATTGGAGAGGCTTATAGAAGGACAAGAGGTGCAATGCCGTTACGGCACTCATCAAGAATAAGTCTTCCTCCCAAGTCTATTACAAGCGATATAGGATCTCTCTCTTCTTTTCTTCATTTGATAGCTTCTAGAACATGACCTCAAAGCTGCATTACACTAACTACACACATCCTAAAAGATGAATGATGAGATGTCACGGATTAGCTTTCATATTTTTTTTAAGCAATGTGTTTTTTTCTTTTGAGAAAGGGTGAAACGGCCTTCTTTACTAAGTTACAAGAGGCTTTGACTGTTGTCGAAAAAGTCGTGTTACATATACTCCCTCCCTTTCAAAAAAGATGTTTTAGTTAAAACACACATATTAAGAAATAGTTAATTAAACAAAGTTTAACCAACAAAACTGTATAATATAAAATAGAAAATTAATTTAAAAGTTGCATAAAAAGTTGAAAAAATCCTATATTATGAAACAAAAATATTTTTCTAAACATCCTATATTATGAAACGGAGAGAATATTTTACTAGAAAAATCCCAGGCGATAAAATATGTTTAGTTATTTTAAAATACATTCATTAATATTGTAACTAAGATATATATTAACTGTAAACAAATTTTTTAGATTTTATGAAATGAAAGGTAAATAAGATATGAAAGACATTGTCTCTTTTCTAAAAGTGAGAATGTGTCATGTGCCTTAGATCTTTTTCATCTAGCCTTTTCACATATGCTCCAAAATTTTGACTCTATCTTTGTTTCGGAACCTACATAAGTCACATAAAAAAAATATTTTAGTTAAATAAAAATTGATATTAAAAAATTTAAAAATTTATGTGAGAGGTAAAATATAATGTTTGATGAAAATTTGTCTTGCTATTTACGGTATAGAGAATTTTGTGGTATCAATATATCATTAGGATCATGGGAGGTTATCAATTTTTTTCTTTTGGTCAAACATCATGGGAAAAATGTCATTTAAACCATGAATTTTCAAATTTTGGCCATTTAAACCATGAACTTTGTCGTAGGCCATTTAAAACATCAATTTTCGTTGACTAGCTCTTTTAAACATGAAGTTTCGTTGATCAAGCCAAAAAGACATGACGTTAAATCTGATAACTGACCCACTAACAGACGTTACTATACCGTTAACCATTTTTCGTTCGTAACTAAAATATTTTGCATGACTTTATTTTGCAAAGAAAGTGTGTAAATCATAAACCAATAACATAATAATTGAATCTATTAATAATCCTAGATTCTTTTGTTTTAATTGAATAACATAAACTTTTACTGATTTTATTAAAGTCATAATCTAATAATCCGTTTTGACAAAAAAAAAAAATCTAATAATCCAAATTTGTTAAGATTTTATTTGAATTTTTACAAATCACAAACTAATAACACTAAACTTTGACAGAGTTTAACAAAATCTTGATCTAATAACAACCATATAGAGTTTTAAAGACTTTAAGTGGGGGTTATTGGTTTGAGATCTGAATAGAGTTTTAAAGATTTTAAATATTATGTAGAATTTGTTGTTAATAGATCAAGATTTTGTTAAACTCTGTTAAAGTTTAGTGTTATTAGTTTGTGATTTGTAAAAAATCATTTAAAATTTTAACAAATTTGGGTTATTGGATTCAGACTTTTATAAAGTCATTAAAATTTTTGTATTATTCAATTAAAACAAAAGAATCTAGGATTGTAAATGAGTTCAATTATTATGTTATTGGTTCATTATTTTAGATACTTTATTTACAAAATAAAGTCATGGAAAGTATCACAAAAATACAGAGATTGTTTGGAGCACTTTACAAGATTTTAGAAAACTAATCAACAAAACTCTCTAGCAATCTTTAACAATCTTTCGCTTATTCACTTTTAATGATTTTGTTAAATTTTTCAAAAATCTTTATAAATTATTAGAATCCAATAACACCCCCTAAATGTTATGTAGAATCTGTTGTTATTAAATCAAGATTTTGTTCAACTCTGTTAAAGTTTAGTGTTATTAGTTTATGATTTGTAAAAAGTCATTTAAAATCTTAACAAATTTGGGTTATTAGATTCAGATTTTTATAAAGTCATTAAAAGTTTTTTGTTATTTAATTAAAACAAAAAAATCTAGGATTGTTAATGAATTCAATTTTTATGTTATTGGTTCATGATTTTATACATTTTCTTCACAAAATAAAGTCATGGAAACTATCACAAAAATACAGGGATCTTTTGGAGCATTTTACAATATTTTAGAAAACTAATCAACAAAACTATATAATACTCTCTAGCAATCCTTAAAAATCTTTTATTTACTTATTTTTGATGGTTTTGTTAAAGTCTTTAAAATTCTTTATAAATTAGAATCCAATAAGACCATCTAAAATCCCAAACCACTAACCCCACTTACTTTTACTATATAAGATGTTACATTTTCTGTTTAGAGTTTCCTCTAATTAATACTAAGCCTTAAAAAAAAGATTTTGACGCAATAATCATCAATATATAATCATTTTGTCTTTCTCCATCTGCGTTGTGAGAGAAGATGTGTAGTGAATCGGTGTCGTTGAAGACAATGAAGAAAAAAGATGGTCTAAGTTGGATTGATTGGATGAGAGGATGGGTCAATGTTACGCAAGAGATTCTTTTTCAGAGAATAATGGCTTCTCACTTACACAATCCATTACCTCTGCCTTCTTTAAACCACTTAACTTGCATTGTCACTGGCTCCACTAGTGGCATTGGCTCCGAGACTGCTAGGTCCCTAATAAAGAACAAAGACTTTTTTTTTTAGTATAAAGTTTCCTATAGCACCTCATATTGTTTTTGATTATTTTTTTTTTGTGAGAGTTTGGAGGCAGCTTGCGGAGGCTGGTGCTCATGTTGTTATGGCGGTAAGGAACATAAAAGCAGCTTATGAGCTGATTCAACAATGGCAGACCAAGTGGTCTGCTAGTGGTAAGGGACTCCCACTTAATATTGAGGTAATCTTTTTGATCAATTTCTATCAGCTTTATAGTATATCTACATACATGTCATCATGGCTATTTTAAATTATTTGAAAAATCTAGTGAAATTAATTTATATTAAACTTTGTAAAGAAAATGCTTGTAAGAACTATACTAGTGATTCTTTATTAACTTATCTCTATAATGTTAAGATTGATCCCTCTCTAGTAGATTGGATTAGTGAAAATGAATCTTAGGATATATATCTTACTTTATATCATATCTGAATTGGTAACTATGGTTTAACATCCAAATTGGTGGTATTTATGATACTATAGTTTTCGTTTCTCTAGGCGATGGAACTTGAGCTTCTATCTCTAGATTCCGTAGTCCGATTTAGCAATGCATGGAACGCACGGTTAGCCCCATTGCATGTTCTGATTAACAATGCCGGCATGTTCGCTATGGGAGGTTTGTTTCTATTTTACTTACGTTTTTAAGCTTCTTCCTGTTGTGATGCTATTGTTATTGGCCTATTATTATCGATGAGGTCCCAAAGGCATATGGTTTTTGCATCACTAATCATTGCTCTTACTCCAAATTTTATGGACCCACTTGGGTTGATACTTGATAGTACATATATATATATATATATATATATAATGCCATGTAGATAGAGCTAAGTAGGGATACCAAAATGAGGTACCCAAATCTATTGTTCATTAGTGAGTTAATACATATATACGTTAGAGATCAGTTGAAATTTCATATACACCATTCCTTTTTAAAATAAATTTCAATGAATTAAGCAACAAATACAAAATGAAATCATGATTTTCGCATTCAGAAGTGTTAAAAACTTAAAATCAAATGCAAATTAACGCCAATGGAAAATTTTGCTTTTGCAAAACGCAGATGCAAATGTCATCAAATATTTTTAAATCGAAACCTAAATGTTAAAACGCAAATTTAAATGCACATTTCAATCTGTAACTTTGATTTGGTAGGGGCACAAAGATTCTCAAAAGATGGTAATGAACAACACATGCAAGTGAACCATTTAGCTCCAGCGTTGCTTTCACTACTTCTTTTGCCTTCGCTAATCCGAGCTTCCGGAAGTCGAATCATTAACGTCAGCTCTGTTGTAAGTATCATCAATCGATCATGAAATCAAAACGTTTTACTATATAAATATGTTTCACTGCCCTATCTTTCTCCATGTGATTGTATATGCTTTGTTGGGTTTTGGTTTTGTAGATTCATTATGTTGGTTTTGTCGATCCGAATGACATGAATGTTGTTTCTGGTGAACGAAAGTTTTCAAGCTTGATAGGATACTCGAGCAGCAAACTCGCTCAGGTAAACTTTAATTATTCCATATAGATGAACATATAGCATTTTTGAATTGATAGATTTTTCTATAATCTAAAACGTATTACATTTTCTTGTTCTTTTAAACCGTACCGTCAGGTTATGTTTAACAATATTCTTTTCAAAAAACTGCCTATAGAGACCGGCATTAGTGTCGTCAGTTTATCTCCCGGTGTTGTCCAAACAAACGGTGTAAGTATGTATGGAAGCCTAAATTATTTGTTTGTGTTTACCTTCTTTTTTGTTTTTTATTTTTAATTATACCGCGTAAATTGTGCTTGGATCACAAACAAAAGCACATAAAAAAATCAAATCCAATATTGCATATATAAATTAACATTTTGACATGTCTCAAATTCCGCAGACGAGAGATCTTCCAAGATTCATCCAAGAACTTTACTCAGCCTGGCCATATTTTATATTTTCACCACAAGAAGGTTGTAGAAGTTCACTCTTCTCAGCGACAGATCCTCAGGTTCTACAGCATTACCATAAGCTAAAAACCAATGAGAAATCTGTTTGCACGTTATTCATCTCTCAAAATTGCAAACCCACAAATTGTTCCGAAGAAGCTCACAACGTAGAAACAGCGAGCAAAGTTTGGGAAAAGACACTAGAGATGATTTGTCTTCCTCTTGATGTAGTGGAAAGGCTTATAGAAGGACAAGAAGTTCCAATTAATTTGTGACTAGAAACTAGTCTCGTTCAATAGGAATATTTCAATCATATTACTGTATGCATGTAAGAATATTATAACTAAATAATGGGCTTAGTCGCCTGAACTAGATTTAAAGGCCAATCGTTTGTTCTAAATTTTTGAATACGGTCGGTGACTTTATATCTCAAACCAGAGTAAATAAGTAACAAAAAGTATTATAAAAAATGTTGTTCTTGTTCATACATAAACCCCCTAAAGATCTGAACACAACTAACTTTCGAAGATTGGAACCCCTAATTAATAGTCGCTCTTCTCAAATTAACCATGGACGAATCCGCCATGAAAGTATAATCTTCTTCTCCTTTATGGACTCTTAATTAATAATAGTTTCTTTCTTCACAAAAAAGAAGAAAATAATCTATTTCAAGTAGTAGAATTTTTCTGATTGGATCGTTTGTACCTTAATTTAGGGTCTGGAATCGCAGGAGACGAACAGTATAGAACGATAAACACTTTTTTTTTTTTTTTTAATTTGTGAATATTCATTAATGAAAAGGATTATAGAAGCTACAATTGTTTGTTACAGTAGGTAGACCTTACCAAAAAAAGATAAAAATCAAGGGCTATCTAATAGTCAAAAAACCGAAAGAAACATTACTTATATATTTCTTAACCAATCCCGCAACAGGTTCTTGAAATTTGTCCGATGACCCTTTGCGAGAATAGCATCTCTAACTTGCCTGTCTAGAACCTTGAACTGCACATGCGGTGGAGTTGAGATATTGTTATGCAGGCGATTGTTCCTTTCCAGCCATATGGTGTAAATGACAGCCTGCGATACGAGTCTCCTAAGTGTCTGAGTAGAGGTAGCATCGGATATGTCTAGCCAAGCTGAAAGGGCCTCCCAAGTGTGAAATACAAAAGGAGGATAGCCTAATCTCCTTGTAACCTCAGTCCACAACTCCTCACTACACTCACAGTGAAGAAACAGGTGTTCTCGTGTTTCAGGGTAAACACATTTTTCTTTCTTTTTCTTTTTCTTTTTGGTTTTGTCATGTTGATAGTATTATCTCCTGCATGGCGATCAAATTGTTGCGGTAGCATAATTTCCGTGGAGGGATATGACACTTGGGTTAATAAGGAGTATGCTCTCACGCTCGCGTTGAAAAAACATTTCGCCTCATGCGGAAACTTCTAAACTGCCTTTTGGAGACCGGCTTCATCGTCGTTTGTTTATCTCCTGGTGGTGTCCAAACACACGTTGTGAGTATATTGTATATACGAAACCTCTGGTTCCAAGATGGCGTGAGATTAATTAAAGCCATTTAAAAGGCTCATATGGCTGAGTGA
>NC_025695.1:41160290-41167228 GCF_000633955.1 Camelina sativa
AAAAAAAAAAAAAAAAAAAAAGAACCGAAGAATATGGATGGAATGTTGTACTCGATCATGTTGTCCCGCTAAATGTCAATTAAAAAAAGATACGTACTGGCTGTGAACATCCATGTACGTAAATTTTCTCTTGCTTGATCTTGATTTTTTTTTTCTCCAGCAATTCTTTGCAAAATTATAACCTCTAATTAATTTCGTTGTTTATACTTATTAGTTATTGTAATTGAGAGGCTTGAGAAGCCTAAGAAGGCTAAGATGGAGAAGAAGAAAACTACGGAGTAGAAGGCTCTCTCTTTATTAGGACAAGACAAAACTCTTTGGTATCTTTTTTATGTAGTTTGTGATACGATGCGTTTTTTTATGCATCTTCAAAGTAATTATTGTAGAAACTAAGTTTCACACAATGAATTTGTTTAAAGGGGAAACAAATTCAATAATACTTTCTCTCTAAGAAATCGGATTAAAGCTAACAAGCAAAACGGGATTGAAATCTCTTGGAAAACAAGTTAGGGTTTTGCTCAAGAATAATGAAGAATTAGGGTTTTTGTATTAATTGCTGGATGACTTTACAATGAAGGGATTGCTCTCTATTTATAGGTTTTCTATAATATACAGAATATATCCACTTTCCAAATCGTGGCCGAGCTGATTAGGAAAATTTCTTGTTTCCTGTTAGGTCAGCCGATGGGCGAGCTGGGATGTCAGTTCATCACCTCGGAACTGGGCTTCTTGGTGCTATTGCGCCTTCGAAGATGAAATCCACCGCGGGGTCAAGCTACTGGTTTAGATAACCGGTTTCCTTAGTCGGGTTTAGATCGGTATGTTGGGGGTGCCAATTCCCGCACCAACAATAAGTCCCCCCCAGTTCGGTACATTCAGAAGATAATTCGAATGTCCGGACTATAGGAGAGAATATCCAATTTAATCCGTTGGGAAATCCAAATCTAACTACCTAGATCGCCGCACCGCTTTGCCACCCATTAGTTGAAAGACACGTGTCCGATACGTCGCTTCCGTCAACTCGGAAGCTGAAACGTCGCGTAGGTTGAGTAGGTCATTATGACTCCGCGTAGGGCTGCCGCCCACTTTCTTCTATAAATACTCGACCCCCACTCTTCAGTTTCACTTTTTGCCAAACCATCGAAGGTATTTGCTCTGTTCTCTCTCCTCTTTCTTATTTAATTTGTTATTATTTCCGCGAACTGTCGTCCACACTCTTCGCCGATCTGCGCTATCTTTCACCTCGGCCATGGTCTCTTCGTCCGCCACTTCAAGCGACCCGCTGATCCGCAGAAATTCCAACAAGAAACTTCCCGAGATCATCAGATCGGATCGGGGCGAGATGCCCTGTAGACCCGAAGAGAGCGCTGAATGTTCTTCAAGACCCAAATCGAATGAAATTCCACCCTTGAAGATTCCTTCTTTAATCGATGAGAACCGCGGGAATCGTGGCAACTTGGCGTCAGTCTCCGATCAACTCGCTCCAAACGAGGTCATGATTGAGGACATCCTTCCTCTTCGAGATCACCGAGGTGAGATTGGGGGCGAGAAGACGTCCAGCGATACCGAAACCATTCGCACAATGCTGAATTCGTGCGGTTTACGAGATTGCGGTGTCTACATCATTATTCCCGGAGATCACCAGCGTCCATGGAACCCGTCTTTTGGGTACATCTGTCTATATGAGGGCTTCTTCTCCAAATGCCGGTTGTGGTTTCCGCTTCCTAGCCTGCTCACCCGATATGCTCATCACCGCCAAATCCCAATATGTCAGCTCTCCCCGGGAAGTATCTACAACTTTGTCGCCGCTCTCACTATTGCGGCCGAAACTGGAGTTTACCTCGGAGTCGAATGCTTTGAGCAGTTAACAAATTTTAAGAATTCCCAAGGAAGCTCATCGTGGATGGTCAATACGAAACCGGCTCATAATTTCCTTCTCGGGGAAAAAGTTAGCAACTTCAAGAAGTTGAAAGCTCGCTACATCTTCGTCCGAGTTGATGACCGCTCTTTTGAAAACCCGAGATGTGGTCGGCGAAGAGTGTGGAACAGCTCGCCTGGTACCATCTCGTCCCTTGTTTTGTTAAATTGGACACTCGTGTTCTGACCAGATTTTAATTTTCAATGTTTCGCAGCTCGCCCTACTTCAGCTCGGACATTATCTCCCGAATTTTGACAAGTCAGGAATTCCCTCTTTGCAAGAGTTGATCGTAGCTGGGACCATATTTCCCGACATCGTGTTGTATAAGCTATGGTGAAGGCGAAGACCAAGTTTTCAAGTTTCGCAAGTTCACTGGGTCAATCCTCCGAAGTCCCGGTGACCACAATCGTAAAGGCCGACATGCTCCAATCCGTGACTCCGAACAACGAGCCGAACGTTGATCTTGATTCTGAGCAGGCGGGGGACGAATTTTTCAGTATTGAGGGGACACGACGGTAGCTCAAACGCTTTAGATCTAGGCCTCCACCAGTCAAATCTGTCATTCCGACGCAACTCGTCTCTGAACCGAGTAGCGGTTCCAAAAAGAAAAAGTCCAAGAAGGACAAGGACAAGGGCAATGGAAAAGGTTCTGACCAAGGGACAGGTCGGAAGCGTTCCGCGGAGGAAGCCGGACTCGAATCCCATGATCGTTTCCGAGTCGAACGAGAAAACGATCGATCTGACCAGTTTACCTTCGATGATTTTGGGGATACCCCTCTCGTTTGTAATCAGGCAGCTGCCGGGGAACTGTGCAGGAATCTAAAAATATCATCAGTCATGTTGCCGCCAGTTGACGAGTTGGAATTGAAGGATCAATATCTCAGAGTTACGCAGTCCGCCCTTCAGGTTCAAATCACATCACCTTTTATTTTAACTTGCAATTTCATATCATTTTCTTCTACTTCGTCCCGCCTTACTCTGTTTAATATGCAGACTGCCGCCTATGCTAGCGCACTCGCTCTCATGTACGATAGGCAGGTTAAATCGATGGCGTCTTCAGAATTTGAATTTGATAAAATGAAGGAATGCCTAGACAACCTCCGAGAAGCGGACAAATCGAAAGACGGCAGAATCAAGGAGTTGAAGGGCCTACTCACAAACAAAGAAGAAAACAGGAAGCATCTGGAAGCAAGAATTACCGAGCTGGAGTCACGGGAAAAAGCCTTGGAGGAAGAGAAGTCTGAGCTGAGAAAAGAGCTCGATGGTCTGGGGGCGAGATTCGGAGCGTCTATCCCTGACAACCTGATTACCGAGATCAAGGGAAAGCGAGAGGTAGCATGGGGCGAGGTGGATGCACTATATGTCCTCGAACTAGGAGAAGATGATCTCAACATGTCTCCAGACCAGCTCGGCTTTGGAACTCTCCACCCCGGGACCACAGCTCCAGACTCTGTTCGGCACCCATATGGTTCTAATGCCAAGATCTTCCAAGCCGATCTGACTGATCCTTCGGAACTCTAATCGTTGTTCCCTGACTGCGACTTTATGTTTGCTTCTTCTTTTTATTTAAGACTTGTGATAACATTTCTCATTTAGTGGCCGACTTCTATGTACTCTTATTTTTTTGGAAATTTCCCATTTATGCCTCCGGAAAAATATCTCCTTTTTAATGAAAATGGTAGTTTCCTAATTCCATAATTGGAAATCGTTCCTCTAGGATCAGTATAAATATGTTGGCCATATTGCTCAATTGATTGCAACTTTCACCGAAAAAGAATTCAAAGATGCCAAGCTCTGTAGGCAGTGTTGATCCCGAAGCCGAAGTTGGAAACAATGTCCCGACGTTCTCGAATTCAGAGGCCGTTGAAAGAGGGATGTCGTATTACCCGAATGTCTGAGCTCCATGGATTTTGATGTTCCGCGTCAAGCCGGAAGCGAGGACGGACTTAGAGACCTTCCTCTCTCGCATCAAAGAACGTCATTGCGAATATCGTAATCGGTTAGCCGCAACAGAACAATCGCGGAACGAATTACTATAAAAACTAAAACTGCTCGAATCCCATCCAAGATTTTGGATTGAGAATGGTCTGGATAGGGTGGCAGACATGCCGCCGTGCTTGATCGAATATTGTAACGAATGTTATCATTCGGCGAATTCGATACCAAGCGAACCGAGTTTCTCCCTGAGCGGCGAATTCATGCCTTCCGAGGTGAAACCGTTCGATATGAACAGACGTGCCAACAACGTAGAGGCTGCTGCAGCTCACGCCTTTGTTCCCCAGGTAACCCTTCTTAACCTTAGCTGTGTTAGTCTCCTTTAAGTTTTGGTTCTATTCAACAATCTTGTATGCAGATTGAATCCGTACACTGGGAACAATGCCACAAACTTTACTATCATCGCATGAAGAAGAATGAGATCGTCGATCGTTTAACAGTATTGGGAACTGAGATCGCCACTTTGAAGGCGAAGAGGAAAAGAGCCATCGGTCGTCTTGATGAGGCCGAACAGAGGATCAGGGCAATGGAATCACGTCCCGATGAATGGGAGAGAGCAGGACTTCCGCTACTATGGCCCATGCCGAAGCGCCTTAAAGCGGATACTCGGAAGATCGCAGCAGGGCTTGCTCTGGATGACTGATGTGCTTGGGATTGGCGCTTTGAATCATTCGTCGTTTTTATTTTATTCTATTTTTAAATTAAAGATGTTGTCGCGTTTGGACAATTTTATGTTTGCAATAAATAAAGTTTTTACTTTATTCGGAAGTTTTTACGAGGCGGGATGTCTCCCGGCTTACACTGAAAAACTTTTTATGAGGGTAATTTAACCCGAGCGTCAATGCGCTTTAGCGAAGGGCGAAATACAGGACTTCGGCTTACCTTTCTTTGTTTTAGTCCGGAAGTTGGAAGGCAAAATTTAAAACTCTGGGTTCGGCTTATATCCGTCCGAACTGAAACTTACGAAACAATTCAAAAGAATTCTCTGGGTCCGGCTTGTCTCCCGTCAAGGAGTTATCGAAACAATTCAAAAAGAATTCTCTGGGTTCGATTTGTCTCGCATTGGAGAATTAATAATGTCGATCATCTGGCGGGGATGTCGATCCGTTCGGTTCCGAACTGGGTGGACGTGATAGTCCCTTTTTTGTTTTTTTTTGCTCATTCGCGAGGCATAACCACGTCATTGAATGCAGACGCGGTTTCGCGATGCGGTCTGATTGGCAAAGGAGTCTTGGGACGCAACGTGTATTCTCCTATGATCTGATTGGTGCGAGATTTGCGGGACGCAACATTTATCTCCCCCATTCCCCCTATAAATAGGAAGAAAGCGGGTTTGCTGAGCATCTCACATCTAAACTTCAGGAACATACATTGCAAAACATGCATGTCACAACCCGATATGCATGGCTGAGGCGAGCTAGGGATCTGACTGCCGCTGGTGTCAGTGGATTCGACCCCAAAGCGTCGAATATTGCCCACCCTCTGGAAGAGGCAGTTACGTCGCCATCTCATGAGCTTGTAACGGAAATTGAGGAGGATCCGATATAGAGAGAGGTCCGCACCTACCGAGCTTGCTGCCAACGGATGAGTTCATATATCAAGGCCTTTCATCTGAAATACGACCTTATCTTCCAGCTATGTCGTCTAGAAGGAACCATCTTGGTTCTCGACGAGCTTATCGCCGACGGTTTCTACTTGGCGAACTGGCGTATGACCCGACTGCTTGCTGACCGTGATCGATGTGAAGGGCAGGTCGACTACGAACCACTGGGCGGCTCGGACAACATGCATATCGCGGAAATCCTAATCTACAGGGGTCGTATAGAGAACCTACGACGGTACATTCTCCATCTGTAGTCAACGGACCACCATTTCTGGGAGAGTCACACCGTGGAAGGCTTATGCGCGTTCCTTGAAGAGATGGTGGCCAAAGGGATAGAGGTGCCGGCAGGTAAGCTTGAGGAACTAAGGCGGGAGCGGCAAAGCTGGCGATCCTATCTCGAAGGTCTGACCGTCAAAGAACCGCTGGAGTCCAACCTCTCAAGCTCTGCGCCTGTGAATCGCCAAGGTGGTTGAGATCACAGGAGGGAGGTCACACTCTGCTCCCTGAGATCAAAGGGCTTGTCATTTTGCCCAATGGGATCGGTGTTCTCCATATCCATCAGTATTTTTAAATTTCTGTTGCTTCCTGTTGTCTTCTTTATGTTGGCGAGAAGCCGAAGTAAAAGATTTCTCCTTTATCTGGTGAGATGCCGAACTGACTTCTAACTTAAATCGAAATAAAAAATCTTATTATTTTTCTAGTTATGCCCACAAAATCTTATTATTTTTCTAGTTGTGCCCACAAAATATTATTAAAGAAATGAGGGGCTGCCTACGTACCCAAAATTGGGATCAAGCCAGTCGTAGTTCATAGTACACATGTTTTCAAAATCGAAATCGGCCAAATGATCTAGTAATAATAACGCTAAAGATGGGCCGCGTTGCACGAGTATTTAATTTGCTTGCCCTCCATGGTCGAAAGCTCGTACACTCCAGGGCTAACTGCTTTGGAGATGAGGTATGACCCCTCCCAACAAGCGCCGAGTTTTCCGGCATTGACCTCCTTAGTGTTTTCGTAAACCTCGCACAGCACTAGGTCGCCTTCATTGAAACGTCGCTGACGAACTGCTTAGTTGTAGTACTTGGTCGCGGCGTTTTGATAGATCTGGATTCGGACTAGGGCTTGATCGCGTAATTCTTTGGCGAAGTCAATGTGGTCGAGCAGTATGCTGCCGTTGAGTTCGGGATCGTCGACCAACATAGTACGGCGAAGCGTTGGCACTCTGGCGTCGGCTGGAGCCAATGCTTCGATGCCATAGGCTAATGAAAATGGAGACTGCCTCGTAGCTCGCCGCGCGGTAGGACCATAGTACACCGTCGAGCTGATCTGTCCAAGCTGCTTTTCTTCAACCCATCTATTATAGTCTTGTTTGTGGCCTCGACCTGACCGTTCCCCTGAGGATACCGGGGGGGGGGGGGGGGG
>NC_025695.1:41167782-41178052 GCF_000633955.1 Camelina sativa
GGGGGGGGTCGAGGTGCTTAAGCGTATTCCCCATTTTGATTAGAAAACGTCTAGGAATGGGTGACGATCTCATAAGGGAGCCCATGGCGGCAGATGATGTTCTTCCAGATGAAATTGGTAACATCCAGTGATTGCACCTTGTGAAACGATTCGGCCTCCACCCACTTGGTAAAATAATCGGTCAAAACCAAAAGGAATTTCATCGATCTTGAAGGAGGCAGTGGGCCCACGAGGTCCATCGCCCAACGCATGAAGGGATACGGTGCAGTGACGGTACTTAGCAGTTCGGGAGGTACATGTTTCATCGACCCATGACGTTGGCAGGCTTCTCACTTCACCGAAAACGCCTCACAGTCGGTGACCATGGTTGGCAAATAATGTCCATCCTTTTTTATCTTCAATGCGAGCGCGCGCCCTCCGGACTGGTTTCCACCGTCACCTTCATGAACCTCCGTCATTATTCGCTCTGCTTCTTCTCGATCAACACAGGTGAGTAGGGCTCTGGACGAACTGCGTCGGAAAAGGCTGCCCCTCATCATGGCGTAATGCGCACATCGGGGTTTCAGCGGTCGAGCTTGCCATCCTCGATGTACATTTTGATCTCTAGCTGCCAATCGACTGGGGGTTGTGCTTAATCTGCGGGTACTTGAACAGGCTCGTCGACTTCCATTGGTTCCGCAACATCACTGATGGCAAATGTCAGATCAATATGATCGATGCTAGGTGTTTTAATGCATTCGATTGGGACCGTTCGTCGCAAACCTAGGTCGGAACAATTTGCCAGGGCGGCGAGAGCATCTCCTGACGCGTTTTCACTCCTCGGGACTTTAATTAGTTCGAACGAGGTGAACTGCTCTGAGAGAGTTTGGAGTAACTGGCGATATGCCCCCATACGCTCATTCTTGGCGTCGTATTCTCCACTGAATTGCCTAACCACTAGCTGAGAGTCGCAAAAAACTTGGATGCTGGTTACCCCCAGCCCTTGTGCCAATCATAGTCCGGCCAAGACAGCTTCGTATTCGGTTTCATTGTTTGAAGCTTTGAAGTCGAGTTTCAATGTTTGCTCAAGGATCTCGCCAGTGGGAGACCGGAGTATAATTCCAACGCCGGACCCCTGACTGGAGGAAGAGCCGTTGGCGAACAGCGTCCAAGGTTGCTCCTTAGGTATGGTCTCTTCAATTTCGGGAGATAGTTCCGTGATGAAGTCTGCTAGAACTTGTGACTTGAGACTCAGGCGAGAACCAAATTCGATGTCATACTCGCTTAGCTCGATTGCCCATTTTGCGATTCGCTCGGACTGAAGGAGACTGTGAAGAACTGTCCGAAGCGGTTGATCGGTGTACACGACGATGGAGTGTGACTGGAAATAGGGTTGGAGCTTCCGAGCGGCGACGATCAAGGCAAGGGCCAGCTTTTCCATGGTTGGGTAATGCGTTTCGACGTCGTTGAGAGCCTTGCTTGTGTAAAAGATTGGTCGTTGATCGCCACGATCATTCCGGACCAGCACCCCGCTTACGGCCGAATTGGAGATAGAGATGTAGAGGTATAATGTCTCTCCTTCTTCGGGCTTGACGAGTACCGGTTGATTGGTCAAGTACTCCTTAATTTTTCTGAAGGCGATTTTGCAAGCGTTGTCCCAGGGAAAGTCTTTGTTACCCCGGAGGAGTTGGTAGAAAGGGAGACATTTGTCTGTTGATCGGGCAATGAACCGATTCAGCGTGGCTATTCGACCAGTTAGGCGTTGTACCTCTTGCTTATTGGTCGGAGATAGAAGCCTCAATACTGCCTTGATTTACTTTGGATTTGCTTCGATTCCGCGTTCGGTGACGATATCTCCTAAGAATTCCCCCGAGGTCACCCTGAAAGTACACTTGGTTGGGTTCAGTTTCATCTGGAATTGATCCAAGATGTCGAAGCATTCGGCGAGATGTTGGATATGTTGTTCTGCTATGAGGGATTTGACCAACATATCGTCGATGTAGACTTCCATCGTTTTCCCTAAGAGGTCGGTGAACATCGTGTTGACCAGACGTTGGTATGTTGCCCCCGCATTCTTCAGCCCAAACGGTATTACTTTATAGTAGTAAGTGCCTCTGTCCGTGATGAACGCGGTCTTCTCGCGATTGGCTGGGCTCATTGCGATCTGGTTGTAGCCGGAGAATGCGTCCATGAAAGAGAGTAGCTGGTTTCCCGCGGTGGCCTCTACGAGTCAGTCGATGTGAGGTAAAGGAAAACAATCCTTAGGGCATGCTTTGTTGAGGTTGCTGAAATCGACGCAAACCCTCCATTTGCCATTCTTCTTCTTGACCACCACCGGGTTTGCCAACCAATCGGGATATTGTACCTCCACTATCTGGTCGGCTTTCAAGAGTCGCTCGACTTCGTCTTGTACCGCCTTTGCCCGATCGATGCCGAGATGCTGTCGTTTCTGCCTGACTGGTTTGACAGTATGATCAATATTTAGTTTATGGCAAGTGACCGATGGATCGATACCGACCATATCTTTAGTGGACCAGGCGAACATGGAGGATCTGGATTTCAGAAAGGTTATCAGTTCGATTTTGCTCCGATCTTCGAGTTCGGCCCCGATTCCAACCGTCCGAGAGGGGTCTACTCCGTCTATGTTGACCTGGATGATTTGACACCCTGTGGCCTTTAGCCGGTCTTGTTCTTGCTTATGAGGATCGGTTAGGTGACCCTGGCTCTGTAATTGCTATGCATCATCCTTCCGCCGTTGCTTTTTATCGAGAACAGAGCAAGTCCTGGCCATCTTTTGATTGCCATATAATGTGTAAATTCCCATGGTAGTTGGGAATTTAACGCAAAGATGATTGGTGGAAGGGACCGCTTGCATCGAATAGATCCAAGGTGACCCTAGGATGGCGTTGTAAATTGGTGGAGCGTCTATGACCACGAACTTGGTTTTGCGTGTTACACCGCCAGTTTGGACCTGCAGCTTCACGTCGCCCATTGACATTTTGGCCACACCGTCGTACCCGATCAGAGTTCGGGACTCCGGTTTGATTTGCTCTGGTGTAACGCCCATTTTTTCCAACGTCTGCCAGAACAGGACGTTGACTGTGCTGTCGGTATCTACTAAAACTCGCTCTACGTCGAACTTGCCCATCATGACTTCCACGACTAGGGGGTCATTGTGAGGGTGGTGGATTCCCTTTGCGTCTTCGGTTGTGAATGTGATAGGATCCGCACTAAGCATCTCCTCCTTGGAAGTCGCCTGAACACTGCATATCTGGCGTGCTCGCTTTTTTAGGGCCCAGACCAAATCCTTGCATTCATCGGTCTGGCCAATAATCATAGAGATACGGCCCCCCGAGGTTGGATTTGTTCAGCCTGCTATCTTTTTGACGCTTGGGCGGTGTCGGGAGGACCTCCGTTGGTGCTGGATTCTGCTGCTCGACAGGGGGTGGCTGTTGCAGGTCGCTCGGCGCATTATTCGAGTGGTTACCTCCCTTCTGACCTCACCCAGGGTTGAATCGTCCGAATCGTCTTCCGCGACCTCTACCCCCGCGTCCGCCGCAGGAAGCTTTAGGTTGATAGACAGCTTTGATCTCGCCAGATAGGTATTTTTCGTATAAGTAATTGGACTGATGCTTGCACTCGGCCGTGGAATGTCCTCCGAACATGTGGAAATCGCAGTAAAGCTCCTCTAGTGTGCTCGGAGGCGTGTTACCTTGTCCCCCCTCTTCGGAGATCGCGGTGACCACCCCACGTTTAGGGTCCCTTGGGTCATGGTGCTTCCGAGGTTCTTGGTAGACTTCTCGGCTTTTCTCTTTTGCTGGAGTTGTACGTGCGGGAGGGGTCTTCCCTGTCTGCTTCTCTTCGTCTTCCTCAACATATGCGAAACGGGACCCCCGATGAAGTGCGTCATCCAGATCCTTGGCCTCTCGGATATTGAGGTCCACTTGTAAGGGCGACCCAGGAATGAGTCCTTTTTTGAAGGCGGCAATCGCAACGTCCTCGGTAACCGAGACGCTGGCATAGCTTTCTTTGAATCTGGTAAGATATCGTCGCAGGGGTTCTCCAGGTTCCTGGATAATTTCCCACAACTCTGCGCTATAAACGCCGCGTTCTATGAAGACCCGGTAGTTCCGCAGGAAAGCTGTTGACAGCTGAGCGAAATTATCGATTGAGTTCGCTGGGGTCGAGAGAACCAGGTTAACGCGTTCCCAATCAAACTCTCAACGAATAGCTGACATTGACTGGCGTCCTTCTGTTCTTCGGTGAACCTGGCTTTGGACACGACAACCATGAACGAGGTTATGTGCTGCATTGGATCCCTAGTTCCTTCATAGGTCGGTAACCTTAGTTTTACGGTCGGGATGATGTCTCCAGTACTCGTCTGGTAAACAGGGTCAGCTGCGTGGCTTCGAACATCTTGTCGATCTCCGGGGCTGTGCTCACAGCCCGGTGGAGAAGGGATCCCATATCCCGGATTTTGAGGTGGATTTCTTCCAATTCTGGATGGGGAGCGAAGGTCGGATCTCCCTGGGAGGATTGTCCGACGTGGGGCAGCACCCTGAGGCTAACACCGATGGCGCGTGCTAGGCCAGGAATCGGAAGGCCGATGGTGGCAGATCGTTAAACAGTCGTCGGTTTAAGGGGTCATTCCGCCGAGATGCCTGCGGTGGTGCAGTGTTCTGCTGGAGTAGAGGGGGTGCGCTGCGCTCTATTGCGTCCAATCGCTGGTTCATGTCGGATATCGCCTGGAAGAGGTCCTTAGAGATCGTTCTGAACACGTGC
Organism: Camelina sativa; assembly: GCF_000633955.1. Taxonomy (NCBI): domain Eukaryota; kingdom Viridiplantae; phylum Streptophyta; class Magnoliopsida; order Brassicales; family Brassicaceae; genus Camelina; species Camelina sativa. The sequence continues at coordinate 41,172,544 of NC_025695.1, forward strand.
TGGAGGTCGTCCATAGATACGAGTTGGGAGGGAGCGATACTCGCGTGGATGCAGTCTGTCTAGCGGCAGATCCGTCGACAGGTAGCTCCCCGACAAGTTCCCTGGCTCCGAGGTTGGGTGCGTCGGTGTCTTGCACCCCGACGAAGGGTGTCATTGAATCGTCTACCGGATTCCTCGATGCACTAAGGTGACGTCGGTGATAGACTCGTGTGGTCGGTGCGTCGGTTGGTGGATCGGTAGCGACGTCCTGAGAGTCGATGGCTCTGGTAACCGGATTGTCTTGTTGTGGAGCGGTTACGTCGGCGACACCACCGTTAGATGCTAGAGACATGATTTTGCTTGTTTGAATTTCAAAGGACTCTGAAAGAGAAGTGAGTTGAGAACTTAGCGTCCCCACAGACGGCGCCAATTGTAGAAACTGAGTTTCACACAATGAATTTGTTTAAAGGGGGAAACAAATTCAATAACACTTTCTCTCTAAGAAATCGGATTAAAGCTAACAAGCAAAAGGGGATTGAAATCTCTTGGAAAACAAGTTAGGGTTTTGCTCAAGAACAATGAAGAATTAGGGTTTTTGTATTAATTGCTGGATGACTTTATAATGAAGGGATTGCCCTCTATTTATAGGTTTTCTATAATATACAAAATATATCCACTTTCTAAATCGTGGCCGAGCTGATTAGGAAAGTTTCTTGTTTCCTGTTAGGTCAGCCGCTGGGCGAGCTGGATGTCGGTTCATCACCTCGGAACTGGGCTTCTTGGTGCTACTGAGCCTTCGAAGATGAAATCCACCGCGGGGTCAAGCTACTGGTTTAGATAACCGGTTTCCTTAGTCGGGTTTAGATCGGTATGTTGGGGGTGCCAATTCCCGCACCAACAATTATGCTCAGTTAGAAATCATCATATGTCAGTATGATGTCTTTGTCTTGATGTTAAGAGCCGTATACTACATGTCATTCCATTGATTAGGTAGACGAAAGCATTTCCATTAATGCATGAAAGTCTAACTATCAAGGAAGACTTGAAGTTAAAGAAAATGTTTGAGCATCATAATATGACATGTACATTGAGCAAATAGGGATCAGCTGAAACCTCTTCTACATCATTCCTTTTCGAAAGACACAATTCAATATATAATAATGAGTCACAAAATTATTTGTCCTTACGGTCTCCAATTTCTTATAGCGACTGTGTTAGTAATTATTCGTTTTATGTGTGTTTTGGAACAATTTGTTTTGTAATCAAATGGCATTTGAATTGCCATATTTTCTGCGTACTTCCACTGAGGAAGGGTATTCACTTATGGTCGTCCAAATACTGTTCGTTATTCCAAAGTTGAAGAAAATCACTATATGTATATGCCATGGTTAGACCAAGATTATTACGAGTGTTTGAAAATTCTCTTTGGAGAAACCAATTTTAGTTTTGAAATTTTAGATATTTGAAAGAAGAATCAAAGATTAACAATATACCTTTTTGTGTGAGATTTTAGTTAAAATAATTGGTTATCGTCACCAAATATATATACTCCATGTTAAAGAGCAAAACCCTAACTTGTTTCCAAGAGCAAAACCCTCTGAAGATGTTGGATATAGGCTTCAAGAGATGGAACAAGGCACAAACACTGTCTCTACCGAAATGAATGAAATGCTGACTGCTGAAGCTTCCTTGGAGGAAGTGAAAGAAGCAGTGTTTGAGATCAACCCAAATAAGTGTCCTGGCCCTGATGGTCTTACAGGTTTTTTCTTTCAGCAGTTCTGGGAGAGGGTTGGAGGGGACATTACGGAGATGGTAAGAAGCTTCATGAGAACTGGAAGGTTGGAGGAAGGAATAAACAGAACAAATATCTGTTTGATTCCCAAAAAAATGAAGGCTTCAAAGCTCCAGGACTTTAGACCTATTAGCTTATGCAATGTGGTCTACAAGATTGTTAGTAAGCTGTTGGCATCGAGACTTAAACGGATCCTCCCCAATATTATCTCCGAGACACAGGCTGCATTTGTGAAAGGGCGGCTTATCTCAGATAATATTCTGATCGCACATGAGATGCTACATGCTCTCAGCTCCAGAAATAAGTGTGCGGAGAATTTCATAGCCATTAAAACAGACATTTCCAAGGCCTATGACCGTGTGGAATGGTCTTTCCTGGAAAACGCTATGACCTATTTGGGATTCTCAGGGAGCTGGATCAGTTTGGTCATGGAGTGCGTGAAAACTGTAGAATATCAGGTGTTGATTAATGGTGTACCGTATGGGGATATTCAACCGACGAGAGGGCTGAGACAGGGGGACCCCCTATCTCCGTACCTCTTTGTGATCTGCACAGAAATGTTGGTGAGGATACAGGGTTAAAGATTGCAACAGGGGCTCCATCTATCTCCCATTTACTCTTTGCAGATGATAGCTTATTCTATTGTAGGAAGGAGGAGGAGGAGATAAATCAGACTGTTCGAATAATTGAGGAATATAGCCTGGCTTCGGGTCAGCGAGTGAACTATCAGAAATCCAGTATATATTTTGGGAAGCTTATTCCTGAGGTAATTAGAGGAGAGATCAAGCATAAATTAGGAATAAGTAAAGAAGGAGGGGAAGGAATCTACCTGGGCTTACCAGAAGCTTTTAAAGGCTCCAAAGTCACCATCCTAAGCTATCTGAAGGAAAGGTTGTATCAACGAGTAAATGGGTGGCAAACAATGTTTCTATCCCACGGGGGAAAAGAAGTCCTTTTAAAAGCAGTGGTTATGGCTTTACCGACCTATACGATGACGTGTTTTAAACTTCCAGTAACTGTGTGTCATCAACTTGTTTCGGTTATGGCTGACTTTTGGTGGAAAAATAAGAAAGAATCCAGAGGAATGCATTGGCGAGCATGGGAAGAGTTGACCAGGCCAAAAGCGGAGGGGGGGATAGGGTTTAGGGACATAGAGGCTTTTAATGATGCCCTGCTAGGGAAACAATTATGGCGGATTATAACCCAGAAGGAATCTCTTGTGGCAAGAGTTTTCAAAAGTCGTTACTTTAGAAAATCAGATCCTCTGACTGCTCCCCTGGGATATCGCCCTTTGTATGCTTGGAGAAGTCTCCTGGCAGCCCAAGAGCTGGTGAGGCAGGGAGCTAGGGCTATAGTGGGAAATGGCAAGGACATAAATATCTGGCAACATCAATGGCTCCAATCCAAACCGGCGAGAGGATTATTAAGAGTAAAGCAAATCCCACCTGAGTTTCAAAGTTCTGTCGCCCAATTAGCTACTGTGAAAGATCTCCTCGGCCCTGATGGGAGAGAGTGGAATAGGGACCTCCTATCCTTAGCTTTTGAGGACGAAGATAAGCAACGTATTGAGGAAATCAGACCAGGAGGATTTTAGACAATGGATGGATATACTTGGGATTATACAAAGTCGGGACTATATAGTGTAAAATCTGGATATTGGGTTGTCCTAAAGGTGATAAGGCAGAGAGGGCGAGCCCAAGTAGTGGACCAGCCAAGCCTCGACGCGCTCTATCAACTGATATGGAAGCTGGAGGCACCACCAAAGATTCATCATTTCGTCTGGAAGTGCTTAAGCAATTGTCTCTCTGTGAACGGGAATCTGGCTTATCGCCATATTTCTAAGGAAGCTTCATGCATCAGATGCCCAAATTGTACAGAAACAGTGAACCACCTGTTTTTCCAATGCCCCTATGCTAGAGTGGTGTGGGCGGTATCCTCTGTCCCAGCCCCTCAGGGGGGCGAATGGTCTGATTCTCTCTATGCGAATATGGATTGGGTTTTAAATTACCAGAAGGAACAGAGGAGTCAGAATCCGCAACCGACTGTATCTCAATGGGTGTTGTGGAGATTATGGAAAAGTAGGAATGAGTTGTGCTTTAACGGGAAAGACATTGGGGTGGAAAGACTGATCAAGTTAGTAGAGGAGGATGCTGAGGAGTGGAGAAGTAGAGTAGAGAACACAGGTAGATTAAGGCCTAACCCTTCGGCTCTATCACTGGAAGTTCGATGGAGATCACCACCGTTAAAGTGGGTCAAATGTAATATGGATGGAGCTTGGCCTAGGGAAGGTGATCGGAGTGGAGTTGGTTGGGTCCTAAGGGATCATCAAGGGTCGGTGTTATGGATGGGAGCTAGAGCAATACCAAGAACACGGAGCGTGTTGGAAGTTGAGACTGAAGCCCTCCGGTGGGCGATGGTATCAGTTGCGCGGTACCAATATAAGAAGGTGATCTTTGAATCAGATTCCCAAGACCTTATTTCAGCGATTAAAGGCGATGAAAGGAGACCCCAAATAGCACCATTATTGGAAGATATAAAGTGCCTATGCCGCCAGTTTGAGGAAGTAGCTTTCAAGTTTACAAAACGAGGAGGGAATGCGGTTGCAGACAGGATAGCTCAGAAGACTACCTCTTTTCAGAGCGATGAGATCCGATTTTATTCTACTGTACCGCGTTGGCTAGAGCATCTAGTGGCAAGAGAACTTGTATCACATGACANCATAATCATGTAAATATACAATATTGTAGTCGCATCATGTATTATGCTCTGGCTACTAGAAATTCTCGGAAATTGTAGTCATAGTCATAGTCTTAACTTGTGATAAAGTGAAAAAATTATACAGTCTTGCTTGTTTGGAAATAGTTGACTTTTATAATAGACATCTTCTTGAGTTGTTGTCGCTCACCTATTTTTCTTGTCAGAAAAAATTCAATTTGACATAAATTCGAAAATTCAATGAAAATACATAACTATGTATATTAACATAAACAAAAATACAAAACTTAGTTCAACATTACGAGTCAAACAATCAATTTTATTTTTCTACATTTTGATTTTTTCATCTATATAATTCATTAATACATTCATTTTTCTACATTTAGATACTTTCTCAGTAATTATGGTGTAAAATCTTTTACGTAATAAATACACGAAATATACAATTAAATTACTAAGAAAAACAAATAAGTATGCTACTACAAATGCTTACGTAGACTTTGAGTCCATTCCAATTACAAAAAGGTTACCTGCTTTAGTTTCCAACACCTAACCAAGAAAAAAAAACATGGATTTAACAGAAACAATATCATTCTCTCTCTTGTTGATTGTATCTCTCCTAATCCCGACGACGACGACTACTGCCACCGTTACATGCACTAACGCCGTTTGTCGCCGTGACGGTCCGACCATCCGTTTCCCTTTCCGTCTAAAACCTCAACAATCACAATCTTGCGGTTACGACAAAGGCTTTGACTTAACGTGCGATACAAACGACGTTAATCGAACCACTATAACGTTACCTTTCTCTAGTAGCTTCACCGTCGAAGAGATAGATTACGCAGCTCAACAGATTTGGATCAACGACCCAGATAACTGTCTTCCTCAACGGATCTTAGAGCTAAACCTCTCAACGACGCCGTTTAGTGGCGTTTACTCACGTCAGTTCACGTTCTTTAAGTGTCCTACTTCGGAGTTTCTACGTTATAAGCCGTTGAATCCGATAACGTGCTTGAGCGATGA
>NC_025695.1:41179896-41185909 GCF_000633955.1 Camelina sativa
AAAAAAAAAAAAAAAAAAGAGCCGTTTAAGACTATCGAAATTTGATAACGGTATGCATATATGTTTTCACGAGCACAAAAATTCTAACAAAATGGATATGAACAGCGCCATGCAATGGAACCATTTAGAAATTTGGGAAAAGACATTAGAGTTGATTAATCTACCTCTTGATGCAGTGGATAAGGCGATAAGCTCTCATAGACGGAGAAGAGGTCAAATGTCATTATGGAACTCATTAGTTAAAGAGTAAATGTTTCGTAAATTAATCTGAGATCTGACTTTTCGTTCAATGCAAATATTTTTTTTATGAATCAATCATAATCATGTAAATATACAATATTGTAGTCGCATCATGTATTATGCTCTGGCTACTAGAAATTCTCGGAAATTGTAGTCATAGTCATAGTCTTAACTTGTGATAAAGTGAAAAAATTATACAGTCTTGCTTGTTTGGAAATAGTTGACTTTTATAATAGACATCTTCTTGAGTTGTTGTCGCTCACCTATTTTTCTTGTCAGAAAAAATTCAATTTGACATAAATTCGAAAATTCAATGAAAATACATAACTATGTATATTAACATAAACAAAAATACAAAACTTAGTTCAACATTACGAGTCAAACAATCAATTTTATTTTTCTACATTTTGATTTTTTCATCTATATAATTCATTAATACATTCATTTTTCTACATTTAGATACTTTCTCAGTAATTATGGTGTAAAATCTTTTACGTAATAAATACACGAAATATACAATTAAATTACTAAGAAAAACAAATAAGTATGCTACTACAAATGCTTACGTAGACTTTGAGTCCATTCCAATTACAAAAAGGTTACCTGCTTTAGTTTCCAACACCTAACCAAGAAAAAAAAACATGGATTTAACAGAAACAATATCATTCTCTCTCTTGTTGATTGTATCTCTCCTAATCCCGACGACGACGACTACTGCCACCGTTACATGCACTAACGCCGTTTGTCGCCGTGACGGTCCGACCATCCGTTTCCCTTTCCGTCTAAAACCTCAACAATCACAATCTTGCGGTTACGACAAAGGCTTTGACTTAACGTGCGATACAAACGACGTTAATCGAACCACTATAACGTTACCTTTCTCTAGTAGCTTCACCGTCGAAGAGATAGATTACGCAGCTCAACAGATTTGGATCAACGACCCAGATAACTGTCTTCCTCAACGGATCTTAGAGCTAAACCTCTCAACGACGCCGTTTAGTGGCGTTTACTCACGTCAGTTCACGTTCTTTAAGTGTCCTACTTCGGAGTTTCTACGTTATAAGCCGTTGAATCCGATAACGTGCTTGAGCGATGAAAACGGCACGGTGTTTGCGACTCCTTCGCCTAGGATGATATACTACTTGTCGTCTCAGTCGTGCCGGTTGATGAAAACGGTTTATGTTCCGGTTCGGTGGCCGTTTTATGAGCAGATGGTGTCGTCTTCGGATTTAAGTGATAACCTCTGGCTTACTTGGAGGGTTCCGAGATGTAGTAGGTGTGAGACTAGAGGTGGTAAGTGTGGGGTTAAAAGTAATTCTTCTCGTGAAACCATTTGCTCTGATGTTCATAAACCAGGTAAATTAAATTAGTTTTTCATCTTTTTTTTTTTAGTAAAATTTGATTGATTGATTGATTATCTTCATTATAATAAATTTCAGATGCTTAAGAAGATATTATTACTAATTAAGACGAAAAACTGACGTAGACCATGACGCAATTTGTGTGTTGAATGAGTCTTTGTATAGAAGTTGATTATACAAATCTGGTTGAATGACAAGTTATAACCAATTGTTTTGTCCGTTCTGATTGTTTAAATCCTAAAACCAACATGAGAATTCAACATGCATGATAGATTGACTAATGAACGAACAAGTAAGTGAAACTAAAATATTTTTATATGCGTATACACTGTACACATGATCAGGCTAACTGAGTAGCTAGCTTATGAATGTGAAAGGCACATGATCAGCTTAAACGTTTTTGTTTTTCCTCAACCTTACTATCCTAAAAGACTTCAAATATCTCTTTTCTTCTTTGCATCTTTTCACTTTCACTAAGAAAAACAAAACACACGCATTCATTGAGATGAATGTGTGAAGTTGGGAGATACAATTAGGTAAGTGGACAAATGGGTCGGTGCCGTCATAATGAAAGCTCCAATGCATTGACTTTATCTTATACTAGTATATCTCCCACTTTAATTTGCTTAACTTTGCCCTACTTCTATCTTTTAGTCAACGATTTTAATTGTTACCCCATTTACTAAAAGAGTCTTCTCTTCTACCAGTTACATTTTGGCACATTAACTTCTTTTTTCTTCATTTGTCTCTTTCAATACACATGATATTAGTTATGATTAAAGATAATTAATCATAGCTTTTAGTATTATTTTCCTCTAATCAATTCTCATTCCCTTAATTTTTCAGCTATTCCGAGAAGAGCTCGTTACGCAATAGCCATCGGTGCCGGGATCCCAGGAGCTTTAATCGTATTTGGTCTTTTCTGTTTTGTATATAGCAAAATCAACGAGTGTATCAAAGGACGCCGTCTCGTCCCAAGCCCACCACCAGATATCATCAACAGCGCTCAAACAGCCCATTATTTGCATTCACGTGTCATCATAACGGGTCTTGATGAGCCTACTATAGAGTCGTACCCAAAAATAGTGTTGGGAGAGAGCAAAAGGCTGCCCAAAATAGACGATTCGACGTGTGCCATTTGTCTATCGGAGTACGAACCAAAAGAGACACTTAGGACAATACCACCGTGTCAACATTGTTTTCACGCTGATTGCATTGACGAGTGGCTGAAGTTGAATGGGACTTGTCCGGTGTGTCGGAACTCTCCGGAGCAGAATTTACCACCTGAGAACTTTAATTCTTCTTAAGCATCAGTCACTTTTGTCTTTTTTTTTTACTTTACAGCATTTGTAGTTAGTTGAATACTCCATCTATTTTAGTTTAAATGATGTATTTTTACAATCGTTTATGTATATGAATATAAAGAGTCTTTTTATTTTTCGTTTTTAATTGCTAATGTAACTTTTAGATTAAAAAAATTAGACATACTCAAGAGTTACTATGATATCATGTCATTACAAATCTATTGGCCATTGTTAATATGTTATCATCCAAGTCTTTACATGATGATGCCGTAACGTGTGTGAATTTTTGAAACAACCGCCAATTCTTTTTAAGTCATAAGAGAAAGATTGAACTGTATCCACAAAATTTTTGAATTTTAGCTCGTGCAATAAAAGACGTAACAGGTACGTGGTCCAACATAACATCAATTCATATTCAGAAGATATATAATCAACTTTTGAAAATTTGAATTTCTGTGGTTGGTAATATTTTTCATATATGTTCCATAATTGCAATGAGGCCGAAGTAGAAAAAAATAAGGAGAAGAGTCTCGAAGACTCGACCGATGAAAGACTTAAAGAGTCTACATTAAAAGACACCGACAGACATATCTACTCATTCATTCTTCGTGGGACCTTTCATTCATTTTTACGAAATGTTTTTTTTTTCGTTTAGCATTCGATGAAACTTATGTTACGATGTTAAATGAAGGAAGATTTGACATTCAATTCACACGACCTGTGCCACATCTTTTTTTGTATAATAGATTTCTTAGATAGTGACATTTCATCTACCAATTCCCTTATTGGTTAAAGGGTTGAAATCGAAAGAGATAAAACTGAGATTCTTGTCATTGAACAATACAAGATTAATTAAAAAGAGTTAACTTTATGAAGAAGATAGTCAAATACAAGAAGGAAACGAATCGCATTCTATCTGTAATATGTAGGTAAGTTGTCGTATTGGAATAGTATTATGTGAAATTAACATATAGTCTAATCAATATGGAGCTTTTTCAATTAAATTTAATTCACTTATTTCATTATAATGTTAGTCTTGAATCTTGAATATAGAACTATTTCAGGTACAAAGCCACAAGGCCCACAACGTTATTTCATCCCTAATGGTCGAGCTGATTACCAATAAAGCTATAAGTGGGACGAAGCACTAACCATGCTCTCTCCATATTAGTAATGGACTTACGCAAAAGTTAGCTAAAGAATTCTAATTCGCATCTAATATTCGACTGTGTATGAAGATTTTTTTTTGCCAACCAAAACTCATTATATTAAGTTAAAATCATGAAACTCTTGTTGTAGAGAGAGTTTTACATGTAATCTATAACTTCCATAGGTAAAAACTAAAAAGAGATTGAAAACTACGAGAAAATATTTATAAATCAATTTTTAGAATCTTAACCAAAAAATAAAAATAAAATAAAATGGCCAAAACAATACCAAAATAAAAAATTCTAACAATTCAAAATAGAAAATAGCTTTTCGAGAGAAAATCATTGGTCGTTATTCTCTCCATACCCGAAAAATGTGTTTTTGTGTGCACTGAGAGCACCTGCATCGGTTGATACTGAGTGGATCTCAAAATATATTTTTAATTAAAAAATTATTGTTCCGTGGAGGTGCTTGGCTCCTACGGAACCACAACGAGGATGTTATGTACCATGCCAGAGATGCCTTCCTTCCCCGCAATAACAGAATCTCGGCAGAGTTGAGTTGTGTGTTGTGGTGTCTACAGAGTCTTAAAGATCTTCAGATAACGTCATGTGAAGTTTGGTTGGATTGTCATGCTGTGCTTGCCGCTTTGGAATCGCCTTTACAATGGCCAAAAGTATCGTTCTGAGGTTGACAAAATCACTAAAACAATACAGGTGATGGGGAAGGTTACTTTTCACCTCTCTTCACCGAAAGCCAATAGTTTGGCTAGGGCTATTGCTTCTAGTGTGTCACGAGAGGGACGACTTACTTCTTACCTTGCACTTGGTGGTCCATCTTGGTTACAGGACAAGATTGAGCAGGATCGACAAGGCTAGGAGTCTTTTTTGATGTTTGAGTCAATTTGTCTTGGTAAGGTTTTTTTTACTTCTTGCAAATGTCTGGATTTGGTTTGGTTATTGTACTCTCCTTTTCCTCTTGATTAATAATGAATAAACGTTTAAAAAAAAAAAAGAGAATAAATTAGTTTAATCTATTAGATTGTGTCATTTGTCGAGAACAATTTCTCAAGGTTTCTCAACCGGAAAACGTTTGTTACATTTTCTCTTAATTTTTTGATATTTCTTTTTTTTAATTGATAATAATCCTCCAATGCACATGATCTAATAGTTCTATACTATATTTTAATAATAATTATTTATATATAATAAGTATGCAATATTTTTATTTTTATATCAAATGTGAAAAAAAATAGTTGCATAGTTGTTTTTCTAATTTTATGTTCTTCTTATTTTTCAGTAAAAATAAAAATATTGCCTACTTTTATTAGTTTATATATATAAATAAATCAACGAGAAATAAAAGAAATAAAAAGTTAGAGAAAAGTTGTTATTAGTCAGTCTGCGGAAACAAATATAAGAGACCTTTACACAGAGAAAGAGCCTGAGAGAGAGAGAGAGAAGTGAGGAACACAACCGAAAGATAGATTATTAAAAAATAAATAAAAAGAGAGACACAGAGAGTCCAAATTCGAAAGAGAAAGAATCTAATTCCTTCTTCCTTTCAATCATTACTTTAATAATCTTCCTTCTCCCGCTCACTGTTCATCTTCTTCAGATCATTGTTTAGCTTTTCTTCCGGGATTACGTTTCTCTCTTCTCCGCCGTTTCACGACCAGGTCTCTCATTTCCTCTCTCTCTCTCTCTCTCTCTCTCTCTTGATCACATTCGATCTTTTTTAATTGTTCCGATGAAACGTGATTGGTGTTCGGGTTTGGTACCCGGTTTGATTTTTTTTTTCTCTGTTGATTTCTGGGTTTTGGGAAACCCTATTTTACTGCTGCTTCTCTAGAATAGATTTTTATAAAAAGACATATTTTTTCGTATACAGAACAGAGCCATTTTTGGTGGGCGCAATACGAAAAATCTCGTCTTTATTTGTTTTTTTTTTTTTTTTTTT
>NC_025695.1:41186424-41189335 GCF_000633955.1 Camelina sativa
TTTTTTTTTTTTTTTTTTTTTTTTTTAAGTCTTTCGATGTTGTGAGGAGGATTCTAATGTTTGAAGGTTCTCTGTGTGTTGCTTTTTGGTTTTTTTTGCAGTATACAGAGGCTGGAGCTGGAGAAGAAAAGGATTGTCTATGGAGGGAGACGTCGGAAAAGGTTTGGTATGCCCGAAGACTATGGATGGGAAGGCGAGTAATAATAATGGGAATGGTTTAGAGAAAACTGTACCTTCTTGTTGTCTTAAGGCTATAGCTTGTGTTCCAGAGGAAGATGCTAAGTGTCACTCCACTGTTGTTTCTGGGTGGTTCTCGGAGCCTCACCCTCGCTCTGGTTATATTACTTTACCTTTTTTTTTTTTCTTGTCAACAAGCTAATTACTTGGAACTTATCTCTTACTTTTTGGATTTTTTTCTTAACTGGATGCAGGAAAAAAAGGCGGCAATGCTGTCTATTTCAATAACCCTATGTGGCCAGGTAGGCTTGTTTTTGTTGTTTTCGATCATCTTAGTTCCTTAGGATTGGTATTTTGTACAAGGTTCTGCTGGGTTTTAGATGCTGTGTCTGAATGTTGAAAGTTTGTGAGTTGTGGTTTTTCAGAGAGCTTGCTCATGTGACTTTATACGGCTGAACTGTTTTATGTTATGATTGTAGGAGAAGCGCACTCACTGAAAGTTGAGAAAGTTCTGTTCAAAGACAAGTCAGATTTTCAGGAAGTCCTAGTGTTTGAGGTTTAAAATAGCATCTCTGTCTTTCGTTTGATTGTTCTTATCATCTTCTGAATCTTTATACTTTTAATTGGGGCTGATTTGTGCAGTTTGTTATGTTTCTTCTTTAGGATGACCTCATTTTTGTTCTTGTTTTTGCAGTCAGCCACATACGGAAAGGTGCTTGTTCTAGACGGCATTGTACAACTGACTGAAAAAGATGAATGTGCATATCAGGAGATGATAGCCCATCTGCCTTTGTGCTCTATATCTTCCCCGAAAAATGTAATTTCTCACCTTGAAAAGTTTTAGTCCCTCTGGTTTCCTGTATCTTGTGGCCTGTTGCAATTAATCAATCAATCTAAAAGTATGTTCAATTTGTGATGAATGTGCCTCTTTATGGAGAATATGTTGGAACATAATGTGCTTGCGTTGTTGTAACCCTTTTGTTCCTATTTGATCTCATGAGATATCTCTTTTCGCAATGATGAATCAATCCAGTACATTGAAATGTATTCAGCTCTGATCGAACTAGGGAACATAATGTGCTTGCATACACATTTTTCTTGCGTTTTAATGCTGGACTTCTCTGTCTAAAATTTTGCAGGTTCTTGTTGTTGGTGGAGGTGATGGTGGTGTTCTTCGAGAGATTTCTCGCCATAGTTCTGTTGAGGTTATTGACATCTGTGAGATAGACAAAATGGTTATAGATGTAAGCTTTTAGTTTTTTGCTTGGCATATATGAACAATTTTTAGTTATGCTCTATCTCAGAAAATGGGATTTCTATGGTCGTTGTAGGTGTCTAAGAAGTTCTTCCCCGAGTTAGCTGTTGGATTTGAGGATCCTCGTGTCCAACTTCACATTGGTGATGGTAATTGAACTTTCTTCTACTTATCCTCTATTCAAAAAAAGCTATCGGAAAATTTCCTTGTGTTAATATCACTTTATTCTGGCAGCTGCTGAGTTCCTCCGTAAATCCCCTGAAGGGAAGTATGATGCCATCATTGTTGATTCTTCAGATCCCGTTGGTATGTTTCGTATGCAAAAGTCTTGGAATATCTGAATCAAAACTTGGTTCAGACTTCAGCTCCTAACTCTCTCGTATTTTGCTCTATATATTCATAGGTCCTGCTCAAGCTCTTGTTGAGAAGCCTTTCTTCGAAACACTGGCTAGAGCGTTGAAGCCTGGAGGAATTCTTTGTAACATGGCGGAAAGTATGTGGCTCCATACTCATCTTATAGAAGATATGATCTCCATTTGCCGTCAAACATTCAAAAGTGTTCACTATGCGTGGAGCAGCGTCCCCACATATCCAAGGTTAATTATACTTTTCTTCTGATTACATTGTGTGTTCTTACTGAAACCAGAAACATGAATTGAGCAAAAAGTCTTCATTGCAGTGGCGTGATTGGATTCGTCTTGTGCTCTACTGAAGGACCAGCTGTCGACTTCAAGAACCCAATCAACCCAATTGAGAAACTAGATGGTGCAATGACCCATAAAAGAGAATTGAAGTTTTATAATTCTGATGTAAGTTTAACACAACTATGACTTCCCCATTATATATTTCACTTAGACAAAATCCTGATCTGTCTTTTTTACCAAAACAGATGCACAGAGCAGCATTCGCTTTGCCCACATTTCTGAAGAGAGAAGTGGGTTCACTTCAGGCTTCTTGAGTTCTGTTTGGCACTACTTTATCCTCATATCAAACTTTGTAGAACTCTTGAAGAGGAATAATAAATCATTGGAGGCTTTGTATCTCTAAGCTTACTCCTATTATAAAAAGACTTCTATTTATATATATTGGCTCTATTCTTGGCTTTTGCATGAATCGTAATTTGATAAAAAAATTCTTCATATACACATGCTAATTAAATTAATCATCACTATTGAAATCTGGTTCTGCTGGTTTCTGAAGTAGCATAGGTGGCATTCGTTCAGGCATCCTCGGTTTCCTTACTGACCCGCTCCTACGAATGGTGCGTAAGATATTTGCAGCAAACCGTGATGCGTATATAGTAGCCCCGAGGCTTGGTGAACTTCCACAAGCTTCCTTAGCCAAAGCGTCCTGCAACCGATTCTCTTCTTCTTTAAGAGACTCTTCGAGTTTCTTCTTAATATATCTTCTCCAAGCTGCTTGTATGAAGCAAGCAGCCCAAGTCCTCCATTGTTGCGAGTAGAACCTGAAAGTATGCCT
>NC_025695.1:41195852-41199769 GCF_000633955.1 Camelina sativa
AGCTTCCTTAGCCAAAGCGTCCTGCAACCGGTTCTCTTCTTCTTTAAGAGACTCTTCGAGTTTCTTCTTAATATATCTTCTCCAAGCTGCTTGTATGAAGCAAGCAGCCCAAGTCCTCCATTGTTGCGAGTAGAACCTGAAAGTATGCCTTAGCTGTTTGCTGTGAAGACGTCTGAATTGGGACGCCACAAATTTGAGGTCATCAGCTTTAAGTGCGAATGCTTCAACTTCCATGAGAGCTCGAACAGTTCTTGTTGAGATTGGGAGGTTAGAGGAGGTGTGTGGGTCTAAAGCCCAAGTTAAAAGCTCCTCACCACAGAAGTCACCGGCTCCAAGGTACTCAGAATTGAAGAAACCAGTTCTTCCACCGTTTGTTGTCATTGTTAGAAGCTTCCCACGCATTATAAAGAGCATTTCGTCTACCGGATCTCCTTCTCTTACGATGTAGCTTTCCTCAGTGTACAACACGGGTTGTAAACGGTCACAAAGTGCATCAAGAAGCTGTTCGTCCATTTTCTCAAACATCGGGACCTATAACCGATAGATACATGTTGCCGTTAAGAGTGACGCTGACCAAATTATATGAGAAACTGAAACCAAGTAAAAAGAATGGATGGTGTTTTCTTTACCCGCATGAGAAGGGCAAGACAGAGATGGCGTTTGATGTCGCGTCTAAGATCTTTGGGAAGATTACTAAGAAGATTCTCTTCATCAACGCCTCTTGTCTCTTGCCATTTGTATTGCTCGTATCGGCGGATTCTTTTTCTCAAGTTCTCAGGGAGTAAGCGGTGAGACATCCATTGCTCTGCGTCTCTTCTCTTAACTCTCATCTCTTCCAACCTTGTGGTTGTTGATTGCAGATACGTCTACAATTTAAAAACTAGTCAATAAGAAAATCAACTTTGCAAACAGTATGGCACATATGATGAAATGTGACTAACCTGCATGTTCCCAATCAAGAACGAGAACAAAACCAACCCGGCAATAGAAATGAAGACCGCGAAACAGATCTCCCAAACATATGTACTTGTTTTAAGGTTTTGACCGAGTGAACTGCATCAAGAAAACAGAACAAAGATGTAAGAACTTATTGTCGTTTCTTTACTGATGTATATAACAAACGGAAACAATCTGCTGATGTGTATAATCTCAATACCTGAGGTTTTGAAGACCCCACCAGAAACAGTAAAAAAACTTCTGAGGGAAATCTTGAGATTCGACTACACCAGACTGAAGTGCGTCTAGGAATATCCCAAAGTTGAAGAGTGTTGCGTTTGGTGTCTGAATCGGACAAGACTCATTGAGGAAAGCATTGCCTCCTCGACTTTTATGGTCACAGTACAACAACTTTGGATTGCAGAGATCAGTTCTCCTCTTGCAAGCTTGTTTCCAACACACTGTTTCGCGTTCAATAGAAAACAAATACCAAAAAGCACCAAACACCTGCACATTACACCAGTTTTTGACCAAAAGAAATATTAATACATCTAAAGCTCTGATCCTCAAAACAGTAAACAACAGTAAGAGTAAATTCAACTCACATGACTAGCTAACATGTAAAGGAAGAGATTGAAAGCAGCTCCAGCCCAAGCTGTCTCAGTAAGTATCCCTGAAGTTCTTGTCACCTCTTTGTAGAGCGGATAGATTCTTATAAATCTCGGTATATATTGGAAGAAAACAATGAACTTCAGCATATTCTTCGTGTTCAAAGATATTGAACCTCTCATATGTGGAATAAAAATCAAAATCACCATCTGCAAAAACACACAACTCACATTATTACTCAATCAATCAAGACCTAAAGGCGTGTAAACACAAACAATGAATGAACCAAAACCTGTGGAAGCGGAAGAACAGCAAGAATGTCGATAATGAAATGAGAAGACAAGTAACGTTTAGCTATCTGACGCTTGTCCTCAACAAGAACACCTCTCCCAAAAACTCGTGAAGAAGGAGCGATGAAGCCAGTACGGAACTGGAAAATGATGTGAATGATGTAAAAGACATCAGTGAAGGAGCGCAGAACACTAGCGGTAATCTCCATTTTCTTGTCAATACCAAGACATTTCTTGGAGTCATCGATGATAGGAACGTAGAAGAACAAAGGGTCAAGCGAGACAGCGATGATACAAGCCAAAACAAAGATCTTGTTCCATCTCTGAAGGAAAGGTCCTTGTGGGTCAAGGATTTTGTGAGTTGAACCAATCCCTTTAGAAACAGCTTCTTTGAAAGAGTAAGACTTGTATGATCTTTTGAAAAGTTTGATCCTTGATGAGCTTGTTTCAAAGCTTCTTTGGAACTTGTCTGAGATTGAGCTTATCGTTCTCCGGAATATTCCATTTCGAATCTCGTTTTTACCGGAATATTCCACGTCGGAGGAAGTCTTGTCGGACTTCCAATCCTGAAACCTGTGAAATCAACAAAGTGAATTGAGTTCCCAAAAACCTAGAATTGAAGGAGACAAATCTGGAGAACAGAACACTGACCTTACAAACTTCTCTTGTCTGAAATTCATAGTTGGAGAGTAAAGAACTCAAAATTGCAGAGACTTCACTCACCTCCCATGAAGATTTGGGGGAATATAAAAAAACTTCAATTCAGTAAACACTTGATTCAAAATTACAAAACTTTGGTATTCAATTTAAACAAGAACTCCCCAAAGAAGCAGTTCTAGTAAAGAGGAGAGAAAAAAGGAAGAAACTTTAGTTACGAGAATCCAGTTAGAGAAACGTTGAGAGTTTTGGGGGAAGAGAAGAACAATGANGACACTTATACCTTTGCAAACTCATTGGTGTTTTTTAAAAGATTTTGGGTACCAATTTTAAGTTTTTAACTTTTGAGTTGTCAGTTTTTTTTTTTTTTTAATTGTCGTCGAGTTTTTAAGTTTTAAACTCAAAATTTTAGTTCTCGAATACACAGGCTCACATCCATTTATGTAATTTTTTAAATATTAAATAATTTTACAAATCATGTTTTAAATATATATATATATATATATATATATATATTGAAAGAATTATCTTTGCTGATTATGTAATAACAAAGCAAATTACACTAATGACAGATTTTGTTGTAATAAACAACATTAATTGCTGAAAAACTGTGTGTTCATACGATTTTATAGCGTACTTTTTCGTAATATGTTATTTATCTTTCTGTATAGTTTTGCTAATGTATCAAATGTGCATCAATTTATGAACAAATGTAATTAATTAAACAAATAATATTTTATTTTTATCATAATAAATTTTATTTCTAAAAGGGTCCATTCAGTATAACAACAATGCTTTGTTTTCTCACCACAATATTTTTGTTGGTGTCAGTTTTTTAAAATTTTCAATTACTTAAATTAAAATTACTATTCTTGCCATTTAGCAAAAAGTTTCCTTTGAATTTTTTTTATAGCATATATTTGTATTTTCTAATTAATTCTTTGAGATTGCTTAAGATTTTTTTTTTCGATGTTCCGTATACAGTGTACATGTTGTTTGGTTATTATGCTATCAAGTCAACTTACGAATGCAATCTTTTAAATTTGCTGACAAGTGACAACGAAAAAGATGTAATTACGGAGTTAATCAAGCCATTTCCCTTTCTTTTTTTTTTCTTTTTCTTTTTTATTACTGAGATATACAGTAGAACCTCTATAAATTAATATTTGTTATATATTAATAAATTTTTTCAGTCTCGAGTTGGGGCGGNAAAAAAAAAAAAAAGGAAGAAAAATCAAATCTTTGTTTTGTTTTTCCTTGGAAAGAGCAAAGATGGGATCACAAAAAAAGAAGAACAAACTAAAGTGTCCCAGAGGAGAGGCAAAAGTATAAAGGGAGAAAGAGAGAGAGAGTGATGGTGAAGATTTGAAGATTTCGAAGAAGAAGAAATTGAATGATGAAAGCGAAGCCTTTAGCACGAGACAG
>NC_025695.1:41199800-41213278 GCF_000633955.1 Camelina sativa
TGTATCAAATGTGCATCAATTTATGAACAAATGTAATTAATTAAACAAATAATATTTTATTTTTATCATAATAAATTTTATTTCTAAAAGGGTCCATTCAGTATAACAACAATGCTTTGTTTTCTCACCACAATATTTTTGTTGGTGTCAGTTTTTTAAAATTTTCAATTACTTAAATTAAAATTACTATTCTTGCCATTTAGCAAAAAGTTTCCTTTGAATTTTTTTTATAGCATATATTTGTATTTTCTAATTAATTCTTTGAGATTGCTTAAGATTTTTTTTTTCGATGTTCCGTATACAGTGTACATGTTGTTTGGTTATTATGCTATCAAGTCAACTTACGAATGCAATCTTTTAAATTTGCTGACAAGTGACAACGAAAAAGATGTAATTACGGAGTTAATCAAGCCATTTCCCTTTCTTTTTTTTTTCTTTTTCTTTTTTATTACTGAGATATACAGTAGAACCTCTATAAATTAATATTTGTTATATATTAATAAATTTTTTCAGTCTCGAGTTGGGGCGGTGTAAAAAATGACACAATTCGATAAAATAATAAGATAATATTTTTTTTTAAATCCTGTATAAAAATATAATTCCATCAATATCATAAATTAATAATGATATAAATTATATATATTTATAAGAAAATTTAGTGAAATATGGCTCTATTGTTGTTTGCCTATTCTTGAATTTGCATTTTTGTTAGAGCTCTTCTATAATTTTTCTTATTGCATCAAAAACTTTTTGTGTTGTTTTCTCAAATTGTATCCAAAAATTGTAGAGCGTCTTACACGCAATAGCTGTTTTTTTACGTGTAATTGATTATAAAGATACTATAATATCTTCTTTGACTTGATCATGAAGAATAGTAACAACAATTTATTTTAAACTATGTTCTTTTAAACATTTATCATTTTCACTTTGATAATCTAGTAAACTATTGACATCAATCATAGCCAAAATTATAAATTAAGAAATATAAAAGTGTGAATTATAACAAAAATATCTTATTTTTAATCAAAAATATTCAAAACTATGAAAATAAAAAGCTCTTCATAAATTAATATTTTATTAATTTATCGATAAATTAAAACTTTTATAAATTAATAAAATATTGTGGTCCTGACCTTATTAATTTATAGAGGTTTTACTGTAGAGTCGAAGTCATTAATTAATAATTAGTATGCATTTAGGCATGCAAAACCTCAAGTGACGTATCATTTTCGTCGCAAACACATAAATTCTATAACTGACACATTGCCCATTGGTCTCTATTTTTGTAGGTTCGATTTGTGTCTTTCTACGTCGAAGTTTCGTGTTGATGGGATCATGATCTAATTCAGTAAATCAAGGCTCTTTTTGGTCGTATCTTTCAATACATATAGTTTCGTTTTCAAACTTTCCATGTTGAATAGATTTCACAGATTTATTTTTCAAACCTCCAAATACAAACGAAAAATAATAATCACATTAGTCTTTTAAGCTTCTATTGTAGTTATAATTGATGTTGTCTCATGCATATATATATATATATATACATTATGTTTGAAAATTTTCTTGTAAGGATATATAATAAATTAAAGACATTGCCCGTGAGTATCTGTCGATCAATCACGAAGCAACCCACATGTCCGCTTCCTCTTTTTTCTTCTCTTTTTACCAAATTTTTTGTGCTCCACAAATTTAGACCGTTAAGCTTGAAATTAAAATTAATTTGGGCGTTTTATTATAATTGAAGTGAAACTGTTAATTAAGTGCGAATAAACACCGTTGACTGTATCGTGTCCCTTCTCGTACGTTGTCTTAGTCAGCGGTCGGATCTGAAGCCCAGTTCATAAACGTATACAACTTCATAATCCTAATTTTTAAAAGACAAAGTCAACTGTTTCTTAATTTGATTATACTAATAACATCGTGTTCAAACTTTCAAAGACCTTTGACTATGGACGATATGATGAGTCATACTAAAAGTCAGGTAAACTATCTTCTCATCTGTAAATTTATCACAAGAAAAAGGACATTTGTAATCGGAGTATCTTTCTCATCTTTGGATTTGAATGAAAAATAAACAGATTTTTTGTAGAATTATTTCTTATATATGACCTTAAATAACACGTACACGGTCCTCTTTTTGTGGTTACTTCCGACGTGACAAATTTGCCAACAAGCTTTTTAGTGGAACAATATATATTACTATGACAATATATATATGACCATTTTTACCGTCTTATTCTTGCATAAATCAGCAAGCATATAATTGAATATGATGCTCACGGTCACGGGTTTCTTCTGGGTGTGTTTGGACATTAATTCTTGAATCAAACAAGAATCTTGATCATAACAGTGAGTCTTGTCATATGATCACAATGGACATTTTCTGGGTTCTACTGTTTCAATCAATAAACGTTTTATACAAATTTCTATATATGTTCATCAACTTCTAAAGTTAAAATGTGTTGTTGTTACCATTTACATTCTTGGTTTTCTTTTTGAAACAATCTCTCCGCAAATTTTGCGTTTCTCTTGTGATTAAATCTCTTGGCATTACAATGCTCATGTACTTGCCAAATCTTATGGAGGAAACATGTCCTATTGGTAGTATATTTTGTTGTTTTGTACATTTAAAGCTGTACACATGTGACACAAAAGTGGTTGATATAAATTTTTATATAATCTCCTAAATTACAAGCTGCCCTAACTTTTCATGTACATCCCCTATATAATAAAATGAAAGTACACAACTTTTTTTTGTAGACTATATAATATGGGTTATAAGATTAATTATTTAATTATTTGATAGGTTATATAGGTTATATGGTTTGTAACCATTAGTTAAATCTCAATTTCAGATCTATTAAAAAGGATATTCAAAAAAAAAAAAAAAATCTCCACAGAATATTTAATTAACTATATATAGACAACAAAATCTCAAAAATTAATCACTCTTCCGCGGATTAAAAGTGATTTTCGATTATACTAGCAACTATATATTAAAATAACATAAATAATGTTTATTATGATTGATTTGATAAATTTTAAAAAATTTAGGCTAATCTGCGGAAAAATCATAAGAAATCTCAAAAAAATTTCAAGTTCTCATATTTAGCATATGATTTTATTGCATAATGTTTTATTCACAACACTTTTATAAACAATCACATAAATTATATTTNATATATAGGCAACAAAATCTCAAAAATTAATCACTCTTCCGCGGATTAAAAGTGATTTTCGATTATACTAGCAACTATATATTAAAATAACAGAAATAATGTTTATTATGATTGATTTGATAAATTTTAAAAAATTTAGGCTAATCCGCGGAAAAATCATAAGAAATCTCAAAAAAATTTCAAGTTCTTATATTTAGCATATGATTTTATTGCATAATGTTTTATTCACAACACTTTTAAAAACAATCACATAAATTATATTTTATATCAAAATTATAATATAAATAAAAGTAATTTCAAACCGTGCTCTAGCACGGTCCTAATAACCAATATTATTTAGTTAGTTATCTTTGATCATGGTGTTTGCCAGTACAACATAAGTATACGTTTATCTCAGTGCCCATTACATGACCATTGGGCACATATTAATAGTTCATGGTTGGTTACCTATTCTCCTTTTATTTTATTTTATTTAAACATAGAAATCTCAAGCTCTATGTTCATAATCTTCTTTGGCTCGAGACCAACCTTTAATTAATAATATCTTAATATGAGAGCAATGATTGGCATTTTCCCCAAGAAACTTCCTACTAACCAAATGACTTGTCATTGTACTTACAGTATCCAATACCTCGAGTGGGTAGAATTTGAAAGAAAATTAGAAGATCATAGAACTAGTATTTGCTTCATTCATTCTTATATTTTGATTTTGAAAAATATTCTCAAAATTTTGTTGATTAGTGTTGCAAAAACGAATAACTTGTTTAAAATAATAACACTGGCAAGCAATTTGGCTAGTCCAATCTTCACCAACGTCTCTTTTTGTTGACATTACTCATTGGACCAAATTAAACTGCATGAAAAATAGTTAAATATCAAGTATATTAGCTGTTTGAGAAAAACACACACAAATTATCTATTTTAATACCTATGTGTGTAACTTTATCAGGTTGGAATTCTAAACATATTTTTTCTGAATAAATTAAAAATGGTTAATATTAGCACAAAAATATTTATGGAGAGAAATGAATAAAATAGCACAAAAATATTTATGGAGATAAATGAATAAAATAGCACAAAAATATTTCTTTATAAGAAAATGCCAATGGACCCACGTTTATTGTAGAATGAAAAAAATAGAATTATCCTCTTTTGTTTTAATGTTAGATTAGAAAGAGTGAATGATTCGTCAGATTTTTTTAAATAACATTAAAAGAGTGAATGTTTGATATAAATATAAAAGAGTGAATGATTCGGAAAGAGAGAGAGAGTGCATGAGGAGCGGGAGAAAGTTTGTTATTTATGTGAAAAGAAAAAATGACATGATATTTTTTTTTAAAAACATGTAATATATGAAATTGGTATAAATGTAATTACATTTGAAGAGAGAGAGTACCCTCTGACACTAATGATAGTTACTTAATTCTTTTTGGTTTAAGTAGTATCTAGTGCATATTCTCTTAAAAAATTTACTTATTTTGAGATATAGTAAAGAAATTGGGTCAGTGAGAACTATCTCAACACCAAATATTTGAATTAATTATAGTGATACAAAATAACAATAAAAAATAAGTAAACAATATTTGTTAACGATAACAAATAGTGATATAGAATGATGGTGTGATAAGAAATAATAGTATTATTTCTATTTATTTATCGTTTTTATAACTAGTGATTTGGTTTTAATTAATATAATTCAACTTGAAATATAAGAAGTCTGCAAATATCCAAAAGTAAACATAAACGATGTATACATGACATCCAAAAGTAATTCCTAATTAGTAAAACAATGTAACTAATTTGGGTTTATATAGGATCTGAGTTTGAAAATTAGACTATCTTTTGTAATGTGTTTTAAAAGTAGATGATGAAAACTCGTATAAATGTTTGCGTTCATCATTATGTGCAACTTTTTCTACGATCTATCACTATAAACGTAAATACGCTACCAATCAAAACCTAGTTTATAATAGAATACGAAATTGATAAACCAAATGAGAATACTCGTAACATAAGATTAGAGTAAAAAAATTAATTAGGTTTATATTTTCTCTTTTGACATCAATTAGGTATATATTACATGAAAGTAATTAATTTTTTTTTGGGTTTAGCAATCAAAAAAAAGTTTGAGCCTACAAAAAAAATCAAGAAAAAGTTTGATTAGTTGTATAAAGTGATAGGGTAATGATCCAATGGAAAAAAAAGAAAAGAAAAGAATACTTAAAAATAAAATAAAAAACCTACGAAGGTCATGTTCGTTTGTTGAACCAGACGTAATATCTGGATATAATATCAAAACACAATTTTTGGACGCAACATCTAAATGATATTCATTTGTGTTTTTGGTTCATGCGTCTAGAAATTGTATCTTGATGCAGTTATGTTTGTTTTGTAATTTGATATTTGTATCTGGATACAATATATGTAAAATGACCAAAATTCCCTTAATAATTTTTATACCAAATTCTTAAGAAATTTTCTGACAGCCTTGTTCACGTTCTCATCGCCAGCGATGCACTAGACAAAGGATTTGACCATCCAGATGTTAGTCCTTGATCTTGTGAACATTTCTGAGTTTTTTCATCTTTCCACTAATCTCATTGACGCTAAATGTGTATATGCAAGTTAATCTGGTTTTGAATCTTGATCTTCCTATTGTTGTCACTAGTCAGCAAAGGAAGGAGCCGGATTATGGTGTATACCTTCAAAGGGTTGGAAGGTCGGTCTTTTGTAATGTATTTTAAAAGTAGACGATGAAAACTCATACAAAAGTTTGTGTTCATCATTATGTTCAACCTTTTCTACGACCTATCTTGTTCTTTGTCTAAAGGTTATCGGAAAATGGACGTAAATAAACAAGAAACACTATCAATCAAAACTTAGTATATAATAGAATATGAAATCGATAAACTAAATGAGAATACATCTATATGATATTAGCAATCTGAATAAATGGGATGTGGTTTTTCGTCGTATCTTTTCGCAAAAAATAGTGTATTTTTTTAAAAAAAAATTATATGGTTGCATCTATTCATTGTAAAATTATGTCCTTTCACTATATTTTATTTGTATTTTTCATCACTACTTTTCGTTTAATAGTTGTGTTTGTTCAATATTCATGTCTTTTGAACTTTATATATATTTGTGTCTTCTTCAATAACTAAAAAATCATTGTTCGTTAAAACATATATTTTGTTTATGTTAAATCAAACTAATTTGATTATTAATATATTAATATCCAATATCTAATGTTATTCTATAATCTAACTAAAGATTTTAGAAATGATTATAGCAATATAGAAATTTAAATATAATTTTAAATATGTAATTTATAACTGCGTCTATTTATCTTAACTCTTTGTAAAATATGTATTTTGAATATTTTACATTTAGAAATTGTGTATTTTTACTATAATTTTTTTTTGATACATTTTCACTAAAGATTAAATATATTTTGTATTTATAATTGTTTTATCAGAAAATTACATTTACTCATTACAACCATTCGTTCGATAATCTCACACTTAAAAATCATTATTATTATAGTTTTTATTAGTAATATAAATAGTAATAACTGTTACGATGATTGCAACTCTTTATCATAATTATTTATAAAATATCTTATATTTATAGTACATACTCTTAAATTATAGTAGCAAATACTCTTTATAGTACATACTCTTAAATTATAGTAGCACATACTCTTAAATTATTGTGTTTTTAAAAATAATTTTTATTTTAGTAGCACATACTCTTAAATTATAAATTTATCACATATAATATATAATTTTAAATTTTAAATTTTAAATTTAATTTGATTGTATTTGAAACATTTCCTCTGCAATATAGCAGAGTTATGAGTCCTAGTTATAATAATATTAGAGTTAAAAAATTAATTAAGTTTATATTTTCTCTTTTAACATCAATTAGGCATATATTACATGAAAATATCTACTTTTTATTGTTGTTTAGCAATCAAGAAAAAGTTTGATCCTACAAACAAAAAAATCAAGAAAAAGTTTTGTTAGTTGTATAATAAAATGAGAGTAATCCAATGGAAAAAGAAAAGAAAAAATACTTAAAAATTAAAAAAAAAAAAAAACCTACTAAGTATATAAATGATAGATGCATGAGTAATGCCACGTTGCCGCTTCTGTTCGGTGTGTCCTCCTCCTCTCTCTCTCTCTCACTACTCACCACCACTCTCTCTCTTGGATTCTTTCAGATTCCATGGAAGCTCCAAAAAGCTGATTCGCTGGAGCAATTTTTTTTTCTTCACTTCTCAGATTCGGATCCTTGGGTACATAACACTAACCGCCTTTCTCCGATCCGATTCGAATTCTCTTTTGTCAGAGCTCTTACTAGGATTCGTTGCCACACAGATCCTTTGATTTGGATTTTTTTTTTTTTTTTAATTTCTTTTTTCTTCTGAGTTTTTGATTCGTGAAAGATACCTGTTAGTTTTTTCTTCTTCTTCTTCTCTCTACTTTGATTTTGATCCGTTTCGTTTATTCGAATTTAGTTGAATCGTTTTAGTAAGTACAGATTCTAGATCGTGTTCATGGATTCTCTAGTTTAAAATTCTATCATCTTCTTCTCTGAATACGTAGTAGGATCTAGTTTGATTTTGAAGATTCTGAGGTTTGAAATCAGCTTTTTAACCTAAAAACTTATCCATATAAGATAGGGTTTGTTACAATCTTAAAATTGGTGTTTTAGGGATCCAGGATCTGTGTGTTTAGCAGATGATAATGATCGTTGTTTCTGTGTTCTACGGTTGAAGTAACTCGTAATCTTCAAATTTACTCGAATCTTTAATTTTCTGATTTAGGAATCGTGTCAATTTCGTGATATATTGTTTATTAATGACAGATTGATTTTGTTATATATGTAGCTCCTGCATTGGAGAAGCTGCTATAAGGTTTGACCTGGGATCTTAGATGGTATGCAGCACTTTCTTAAGGAGTGTGATTGTTCAAGCTGGTGGTCATTTTGGGGTGTTGGCTCAAGGAAGAAGACATCATATTAACAAGACCTTGAGTGTTGTTGGTTTCGGGTTTAGAACCGATTTTCTTGGATTTAGTAGAACCAGTGGATTCGGATTTAGAACTAGTGCAAAGATGATGGTTGATTCTTCCACTGGAGAGAGACGAGTTTCTTTAGTTGATATGCCCCCTGGGAAAGTTGATGATGGCGGATACATCGGCGGTGGGTGGAAAAAGTGAGTTTGTTTCTCATCCCTTTTGGTATATGTTTGTTTCTCATGCCTAGGGTATATACACTGCTGTTTATATAGGACTTGTACTGAAGATATCAATTCATGCTCGGCTATACTCCACTTTAGTTGTTTCACGTGTCACATGTGCTCTTCATTTGTTTCACTGAATTATTTTGCTATACAGATGATTATA
Organism: Camelina sativa; assembly: GCF_000633955.1. Classification (NCBI taxonomy): domain Eukaryota; kingdom Viridiplantae; phylum Streptophyta; class Magnoliopsida; order Brassicales; family Brassicaceae; genus Camelina; species Camelina sativa. Next base: position 41,208,391 of record NC_025695.1, read on the forward strand.
TCATGGAAGAAACTAAGTTCCACTATACGTGGAAGCTTCATATTGTTCTGTAGGCAATCTGTTATTTGAATATGGCTTTGGATCTATCTGAAAGTATTTGTTTTCTACTTTTCTTCATTTGTTTTCAAGTGGTCCTTGACAAATGTTACTTGCAATTGCAGTGACGACGGAAGCTTGAGCTGTGGATACTGTAGTTTCAGAGGGAAAAGATCTACGATGGAAGATTTCTATGATGTCAAAGCTTCCACAATTGAAGGCCAAACAGTGTGCATGTTTGGAATATTTGATGGTTAGAATCTATGTTTTCCTTCTTCTTTTTTTTTGGTGGTATAGACGGAAAGGAATTGTTAGTATTGAATTGGGGAAAATTGGGGAAAATATTTGATCTTCCTCGAAGTCTGGTCTTCAACTTTCCATATTACCATTGTATCTATCTCAAGGTAAACATGGCTGAGCTAAAGCACAGTATAGCTTCATTTGCACATTTAAGTTGTTCGCTGCAAAACTCATCACACTATATATGCTATGTCTACTATTTTAAGAAGGATCTAGACTTACCTTAGTTAGAGTCTGTATTGTACTTATTTAGAATATTAAAGGCTGCAGTGCACAGTTGAACTATCAATAATCGTTCATATAATACTCAGAAGCAGAATCATATGCTGTTGACTTGATATTTAGTTTCCCTCTTCTAATATCTGAAGCTTTAACCATCACAGGGCATGGTGGTTCACGTGCTGCTGAGTACCTGAAGGAACACCTCTTTAACAATCTTATGAAGCATCCACAATTTTTGACAGACACCAAGCTGGCATTAAGTGCGTTCTATATCTCTTGGCAGAAGATCTTTCTATAATCTCAGAAGTATGAGTTCATACAGCTTGATACAAGTCATTGGGTCACCTTTTAACTTGATTAATTTGGCAGGTGAAACATATAAACAAACTGATGTAGCATTCCTCGAGGCAGAAAAGGATACCTACAGAGATGATGGCTCCACAGCATCTGCTGCTGTGTTGGTGGGGAACCATTTATATGTTGCAAATGTTGGAGACTCGAGGACAATAGTTTCTAAAGCTGGGAAAGGTCAGTACTTCTTTATGATCTAACACAATATGGCATATCATTAGAAAAGAAGTTGAGAGATTCAGCCAAAATGAGTTTAGGATATGGAATTATGCTATCTTTAGAGAACATTTGACATTTAGTTAATAATAATAGTGAATGGATTCAAATAGATTCTTATGACTGGTCACAAGTCTTTGTTGTTTTCTTTCTATACGGACCCTTTTCATTCTTAGTGTTTATGTTCTGCAGCGATCGCGCTATCTGATGACCATAAGCCAAATAGAAGCGATGAAAGAAAGCGAATTGAAAGCGCTGGTGGTGTTATCATGTGGGCAGGTAATCTGATATTATAAGAAATCGCCCCTCATCTGTGTCCTCCTAATTGGTTGCTTTCTTCTAAACATGACATAGTGAGATCGCAGATATTTCCCTCCTGAGTTTGATCACTAGCTTCATTAATTGATCTACTCAAAATGCTTGATATTTACTTCAAAAATTCTAACAATAAAATGTTGTTGGTTATTTTGTTTCTACTCTTTAGGTCTAATTCCATTTTTAAGTTTCTAAGGAACACTGACATAAAAACCATCTTATCGAGTCATTCTATTTGTCGGGTTATTCATGCTTTCAAGATTCAGCGGAAAAACTAGATTTCCTGAGTCATGCCCGTAACTTCTCTGAATTTTCTGTCAGCCGAAGACTTAAAACAATATCATCTTGATTTTTGCTTCTCAGGAACATGGAGAGTAGGTGGGGTGTTGGCAATGTCCCGGGCCTTTGGTAACAGAATGCTGAAGCAATTCGTTGTTGCTGAACCCGAGATACAAGTAACCGCTTCTAACTGCAGCTTACTTCTATCGCTCCTCGAGGGTGTTATATAGTTATCCTTATCCGTAGTATCACCAATGTGAAATCCTTGAGTGTTGAGTTTTTGTGAACACACTCCTCTGCTTATTTTGCAGGATCTAGAGATAGATCATGAGGCCGAGTTGCTTGTGCTTGCAAGTGACGGTCTATGGGATGTGGTACCAAATGAGGTATGACTTAGATAAATTCCCCCTTTTATCCGTTTCCAGATTGTTCAGGAAATTATATTTTATACTGTTTTTACTTCGGATTCAGGATGCGGCATCCCTTGCTCAGAGCGAGGAAGAGCCCGAGGTAGCTGCCCGCAAGTTAACTGACACTGCCTTCAGCCGTGGCAGTGCAGACAACATCACATGCATTGTTGTTAAATTCCGTCATGATAAGACAGAGTCTCCCAAAATCGAAGGAAACGCCATGGCTGAATCGGAACCTGAACTGAACCCCCCAGCTGAACTGGAACCGGAATTAAACCCCAATGCTGAAATGGAAACCGAATCAAGCCCCAAAGCTGAACTGGAACCCAAACCTGATGCTACACTCGATCCAAAACCGGAAACCGAACCAGAGGCCAAGGGTGAGAAAGCAGGTGAGTAAGGTAAGCAGCCGGGGAAAGGTGTCCATATTATTGGGAGCATGTGGAAGAACAGATGAATATAAAATTGCTTTAGTAGTTGTGTGATTTGTGGCTACCTGTAACGTGTGAGGATTTGTGTTTTGGTTTTGTATTGCATCATGCACATGCCTATGCCTGCCTTGAGGACAACTACGACCCTTTTGACATGTCCTCGATTTTTGTCTATTCATTTTGCTCTATTTTGTTTGTTGGTGCTGCTCACACAGCAAAAAACAACTCATTTGTTCTGTTTCTCCCACTTATTTCTTCTATCTCTTATTCAAACACTTTCCAATAAACATATGTTTTTGTAATTCCTCCCCCTCTCTTTGCTTTCCTCGTTCGTCTCTATGTTGTTAGTAGATCGTAAGGATTACGAATGTCGTTACCATAAGAAGTTTGTGGTTAATCAGAAAACCTAATTGCTTCGCTGCATGACCCAAGTGATCTTAGATTCTTCTAAGTTCAAATATATGTTCATGTTTGCACATCCCTTTATCTTAAAAGATATGAAATCTTAGCTTCTCTGAATAATATCCTTCCATGTTGCAGATCCCCTTATCTAGTTAAAAGATGTGAGATGGTCGACAACAAATATTTTACCACTTTTAAAACTCTTAACCACAGTTAAGTAACCACGATTAAGAAATCATGGTCGAGTAACCCCCGGTTAAATAATTATGGGAAAGTAAAATGTATAGAAAGTTTAGCTTTTTATACTTTGAATTCGAAAATGGTCATCGTATACACTCTTTATATTTAATTTATAATCTATAGTCTGTATCTAGTCCAAAAGTAAACTCAAAAGCATGCATGCGTGTAAGTTGTATAGACTACACATAAATAAGAAGAAATTTTTTTCTTTTTTTTGTTCTTTTGATAGAAGGAAGAAAATATGTATTTCATGATTGTACCACATAAGACTCAAATAGGTCAAAACGCAATTATGGTAAAGTTAGTAAATTTGGACAGGCAATTATGTTTACTTTGAACAACTTATTAAATATTATATCCCATAAATAGGTATCTCACATTTGATATATACGAGGTTGTTCTTGAGAGAGAGAAAATAAAATAAAATCAGAGTAGGGTTTTTGTAAGAGAAGGGTGTATCTGATTCTTGTAGTAAAAGCTTGTCTGAATATTCTTATCCTCGGAGTTGCGATCCAACGATTGGTATGTTTTCTCCTATTTTCATGGTTTCTTCTTATCTTTGTATACTCCTTTCGTTATCTTCCATGCTTCTCGCTTATATTAGAGTAAAATTGAATTTATGGGTTTGATTTTACAGTGATGGATTAGGTTTTTTTTGGTTTGTATCACACGTTTAGACTCTCTGTGATGGTGAACTTGGGTTTTGATCTCTAGGGCAGTCGGTGTAGCGTTTGTCTCTTAGATCCGTTTGAAATGTTTTTGAACTACTTAATTTTCCCGTGTCTCGAGTTGGTTTGATTGTTTGCGTTGATTGAAATATGGATTATGGTTTTTTTTTTTGGGTCGTGGTGATTAGTAGGAGATTCAAATGGTTCTATAGGAATATTGTGGATTCTGATTTTGGGTTTGGTGAATTGTGGTTCAAGTTAGGTTTTCTCTTATTAGAGTTTGAGGATCCGTATTCATCATAGTTGAGTTTTTTTTGTGGCTTTGATTGAGTTATTTGGTTCTTCATCATTGTCTAAATGTTGTTATATAGATTTTGAGGGTCTTCATTTAAATCTCGATCTTTCCTTGTTGTTAAGATGTTTGATTGCAATAGATTGATAGATTCTCAAGATCTTTCTTATATATATATATATATATGAGCCTTGTGTATCCGTTTTGTATTCAGCGAATTCCCCGCACAAACTTGTATTCATATTTTGTATTATACGGATTGCATTTCATGTAAATTATTTGTGTTTATTGTGTGGCTTAGACATGCTAATTTGGCCAAAGATTGGTTCTCCATTCTTGTTTTTTTAAAATGAAATGTTGCGGTAGGATCGGAGAGAGTCGAACCGGGTTTTGTTTAGTAAACTTTGGGGCGGCGCTTCTACTTTGTTGAGAGTTGAGACCAATGCCATCGCATAAGATTTTATTTTCTTGAGCTAATGATTCGCATTTATGTTTTACCCTTGTTAGGTCAGATCTGCATCTATATATCAAATCATGAGAACATGCAGCTAGTTAAAACCTTCATGCATGTGTAGAAACATATCTATCATTTTATAGGAACATATCTGTACTCCTTTAAAAATCCTCAGATTTTACTGAATATTTTTTTCTATTAGAGTCACCTAAAGATGATATGCTTCTGTAAGAAAACAGAATCTAATCTCTTTTTTTTTTTTTTTTTTTTCT
>NC_025695.1:41213590-41262128 GCF_000633955.1 Camelina sativa
AAGTAACTGTCGAGGACATGGAGTGCAACAAGGACGAAGCGAAAAGGGCAATGGATGTTGCTGAGAGGAAGGTTAAAGAAAAGGACTACAACGGTGCCAAAAGATTCGCTAACAAAGCTCAAAACTTGTTTCCCGACCTGGGTGGTCTGAAACAATTGTTGACAGCTATCGATGTTTACATCTCGGCTGAGAAACAAATCTGCGGAGCAGCTGATTGGTATGGTATCCTTGGTGTAGATCCCACTGCTAATGATGAAGCAATGAAGAAACAACACCGTAAACTACTTCTTATGCTCCATCCGGATAAAAACAATTCTGACGACGCTAAAGGTGCGTATGACCTGGTTTCAAAAGCTTGGTATCAACTATCTGACGAGACGCGGAGAGCTTCATACGACGAAAAGAGAGCCAAAGAAGTTCAAAAAACTGTCCCAACAACACAGAGCATGAATATTCGACCACACCGTCCAACCTCTAGCTGGAGTACTCCTCATGTTGTGTATGAGCCTGTTGTTCTGAAGCCCCCTGTCCGTACGAATCTATCCAGTATGGGTTCGTCTTCTTTGAAGATGCCGGAGGAGAGTATTACTTTTTGGACAAAGTGTGGGATATGCAGGACGATATATCAGTATCCAAGGGTTTATCTTAACCTGCACTTGCAATGTCCAACCTGTGGTCATGGTTTTATGGCACTAGAGATACCTCCTCCTCCTTCAACTGTTCCGAAGCCGCCACGCAAGAGTTCCAAAAAGCAAGCGTCAAGAAAAAAATCAACTGGTCCTTCGTCGTCTACTAGGAGAGAGACTGCTGCACCACCATCTGTTAACCATATTTTTGATCAGTGGGATTTTTCATCAGGAACGGCTGGTTCTAGCAGCGGAAACGCCACAAATCAAGCTGAGAATGTGGTTCGACAAGCACAAGTGAAAAGAAAGCGTGGGGAGTCGCAAGAAAAGGATACTGCTATCAAGAGGTCGAAGAAAGATGAGTCCCATATGCGTGGTCAAACAAGTGCAAGAAATGTTGTAGCCAGTGGAAGTACTGAAACGCCCAACAACTTAGGCGGCTCTTCTCGTCGTCATCCTCATGTACAAGAAATGTTGTTATCTGATGATGTTGTAGATAAAGTGCTTATGGAAAGAGGCCAGTCAGAAATTTTGATGAGACTTCCGAAGATGATGGCTGAACTGGAAGCAAAAGTGAGGGTAACTGAAGGGAAGAAGAAACGTATGAAGGCAGCAATCAATATGAGTGGAAAGAAAGATGAGGTTAAAAGGTCAGTCGACAAAGTGAAGATAAACGATGAGGTTGTAGTAAAGTCAGCTGAGGAAGTGAAGACAAAAGATGAGGTTGTAAGACCAGCTGAGACAACTGATGAGGTTGTAAGATCAGTTGAGGCACTGAAGAAAAATGATGAGGTTGTAAGATCAGCTGAAATTCCACTTGGATTCTTCTCAGAGGAAGCACATTGGAATGAGAGAAGTGAAGCTGTACAAGAGGAGAGCTATGTCGTCCCAGAGGAATTCATGGATATGGATCTCGATGACTGGTTTAAGCTTTGAAGCTAGTGGCAGTCAACGTACAATGGAGGAAGAAACATATCATATCAGCTCATTTTATATTGAATCATTAGGGCACAAGACTAATCAAAAGTCAGGTTTGATCTTTTGCTTTCTTAATTATTTATCTTTCTTTTGTTTAAAGTCGACCCAGAAACATTAGCCTAAAATATTTCGAATATTTTTTGGGGGCCGGGGTCAAATGTACAACATTTATGGTATTTTAGTATTTATTCGATAAAACCTGAAATAATTTTGTAAGAACTCAGTTCGAGATTTCGAATATATATTTGGTGGTTATGGGTTTTTATCTTTTATTTTATAAGCATTCGTTTGAATCTCATTGACATGTTAGTAATAAGATGTATGGTGGTTGTGATAAGCTAAGCAGGTTCATTCTGAGACCAGCCTATTTAAGCATGAGACGATTTGGTCCTGGTTTTAGAATTTTAGTTGGGCAACTTTGATATATATCAAAATAAGTTTGTGCCACTATATAGAAGGAACCTATATATCTATCAAATATATATATTTGTGCCTCCTAGATGCAACTAAGATCCCTTAGGTTGGTTAAAATTTGTTTCTTGTCAATGTCTTATTAGATTTAGTCATTTAGGCATCAAAATTTTGTTTGCACTGCGTTTATCTTTATATTTGTTTTATGCCTACAACAACAAAAAAATCACAATTTTAAAATTTTTAGGTAAGTTGTTTCTGTTAATTCTCAACGTAAAATGCTAAACTTATTGAAAAAAGCTCTTGTTCCATTTGTGTTTTCTGATAATAGTTGTCCTTATGTTTTTTTACATAAATTATTAATTTGCTAGTTGAGACTTTAGGAATTATTTTACGAAAAAAACTAAAAAAATGTTTGCTATCTCAAAATTTTGGGTTTCAATTTAATTTCCATGTAAAAATAAATATGCACGTCAAACCAAAAAAATTATGAAGAAAACTACAAAGGTTTTTCTATTTTCGTATATGTGAAATTTTCTTTGTGTAAAAACAAAAGCAAACATATAGTTTTTCTTCTTTTTGGAACCAACAAAAATTTCGAACTTGTAGTGGGATTAAATGAGTCTCAAAATCATCTTCTTTTTCATGTATACGAATAAAAGAATATTAATAGAGATCAAAGTGTGGGCTTTTGATTCATAAGCCATTAATGGTGTTCACGTTAATTTAGCCGAATGGTCAAAACGAAGATATATATATAGGTGCAATATTGTAACACATGATCCTCGCTTCTCTCTTTATAAATTAGTTTTCTCTCTATTCACATCTCTTCCACACCTTTGTTTTTGGGTCCACTTCTCTCTTTCACTTAAATAGATCTTTATTTTGATAAAAATACTCTTAATATAATTATCGTCGATCGTTGTCTTACTATTTATACTAATATCGACGCATGAAGTGAATCTAAACATTCCCACTATACAAAGGTGATTGTCCTTTTACATCCAATCAATGGACTTACTATTTATGTGATCCTTACTTCTTGTCCTTAATATTAAGATATTTAAGGCCTCTCGAATGATATGATACATATGGAAGTCAAACAAAGTGATTTTGTTGTTTTAGCGCGAATGAAAAAAGTACGGTCCATGTATATTGAAAGGGTAATAAAACGAATCTATCTAATTCCAATTGTAGCTGTAGAACAACAAACACTATTTTTCTTTTATCGAATTGGTTGGTACATGTATATGTATATCCTTCTTTTTTAATATGTTGTTAATATTTTTGTTTTCATCGATTTTGGAAAATGTATTTGGTAGATTGTTCTTTTTAAAAGATGGATAAATGGAAGAAAAAAAAAATCCAATTTGATATATAAGATATGTATTAGTTACATAGATATATAAACAAATTAAAATATGATATAAAATCGACGAAAATGAGTAAAGTTATAATAAAAGGAGTGATTTTGGAGAGTGTTTTTTTCAAATAGCGAAAATAATGTATAAATTATGTGTCATGTTGTTGTGTTAGAAAATGAAAATATACAAAACTGCACACATTTTTACACACTTGAAAGTTCTGTTTGATATATATATTTTTTTATTATATAAATCATTTTTGCAATGCGATTCCAAGAGTCATCAAGTGCGAATACTATTTGTTATATATATATTTTTGAAGTCAATGTGTTGTTTTAAAATGCTAGTTCAACCATTGAAGACTCACAAGAAAATATTGTTTAGAAGAAGACAAACAAAACGTGAATGTGTGCAGTTACTTTGAAGCGTTTTAATTATACTTTATCCAAACTATGGACCCCGATTTTGTCTAATATTTTCAAAAACAAAAAAGCTTTTTATTCTTATTTTTATTTTTATTGTCAACGACAATTCTTTATGTTTTATTTTTTATCAAAAAATTATTATCGTAATTTTTATAAAAATAGTTACTTGCATGTGGGTATGGACATCTTTTTTTGGATAATAAGTGAAAATGGATTTACTTTATTAATTAAGATTTTTTTTTAATATTCCAACCTCATTAGTTGATTAAATCGTTGCTAGCTTTGAAACCAAACATGATGAAAAAAAATCGTCGACATTAAAGATCATAAATAGCATCAGCCGCCAAATTTGGTTTACGCTGTTTTATATCTGAACACTGTCTGACTGAAAACATATTTCTACGTACTACCAAAAACATTTCTGATTAAACTGTAAAAAATGTGTGAAATTATTGGTCGTCTGGCTTCATAACCAGTACTGTATCTAGTCAGAATGTGAAACGAAACTGAATAGTAATTATAATAAAAAGCAAATCTAAATGAAAATACGTTCAGATTTGATGTTTTTATCAACAAACGTTTATAGCATCAAAAAAAAAAACAAAAATTGACATCAGTAAAAGTGCTACTTTTCCAATTATACCTCAAACTTTTATAATGTGGTCTCTTATTAATTACTTTGAGTATATAGAGAACTAATTCGAAAGTTGTACGTACTAATACTATTATAACGAGCCAAAGCCAATCTACAAATTAGAAAGCACCCATCATTTACAAATTAAAAATAACATCATTTATATTTCCAATCAGTTATTGTAAATGATACACTTATTTAAGTCATTTGCTATACATGATACAAATATTGAAATCAGTTCTGAAAATCGACACTAATTTTAATATCAATTATATAGAAATGATGGAAAAAATAATATCATTTGTTAAAACGTTACAAATACTAGCATCATATTTTGTAATTGACACAAAATTAACATCATTTAAAACAAACGATGCAATATTATAGATAATTGCATCAGTTACTAATGAAACGATGTCAATTATTTGCATCACCCCATTTTATATCATTTAAATAAACGATGAAAAATTCTTTTGCATGAATTATAAGTAACGCAAATATTCAAAATAAATGATACAAACTGACTTTTTTTGTAGTGATATTTGAGGTATAGTTCGTATTCTCGAGAATACTTTAGCACGTTACAAAGTTAGCAACAATTTTACATGAAAACAATGTTACAGTAATCTAATCGTAAATCATTCTATACAATTGCTAATTACACAGACACTGATATACATACAGATGTACATCACAACAATTAATCCCAATAAACCACAGAATAAAATATATTAATAAAAATTTATAAAAAAAATATATATTTTCTCCAAATGAGAGTCAAAAAAAAAAAACTATTCCAATAATTGACTCAGCTTTCGCATGGGCTAAAAACCAAATTTACTTAATTTTAAGAATCGAGTCTTCATTAAAAAAAAAAAAATCACCAATCAAAAATTATTAACAAAAAGGGTATAATGGTCAACAAAAAAACAGAAATCAACAAACAAAAAGAAGAGGGGCAATAGCGTAAATAAAGAGAAATGAGTGGGATAACATAAGAAATCATCCAATAAGAGTAGTGAAATTAGAGAGAAAGGTCCCTTTTACTCCTTTTTTTTTTTTAATATCAAAAACTTTTTTACCAGTTAAAAAAAATATATAAAATCTCTCACTCTGAAGAAAAAAGTCTATTTAAATTCAATAATAATAATATTTAAAAAGAAAGAGAGAGAGAAAAAAGTTTGTTGGAGGATTCTTCTCTCTCTCTCTTCTCTTTCTCTCTCTCTTTCTTTCTCTCTCTTATCATCTCTCTCCCTCCAAAGACGGCGACTGTAATCTTAAAATCAATCTTTCCTTCATCGTAAGATCTCACCGGAGAAAATATAACAAAAGAAAAAAACTTCACTCAGATCAGATCTCTTAAAGCTCACATCTTTTACCTTTATTTCTTTCTCTTTCTCGTTTGGTGTTTTTTTTTTTTTTTTTTCCGGTTGTATCTTAAACACGGAGGAGGTGTAGAGATTTTTTCACCGTGGCTTAAGAAAACGGAAGAAGAAAGAAGAAGAAATATGGAAGCTAACGGGAATGAAAGCTTGGTGAATCCGAATCTGAGTCAGAGTCAGGAGAGAGAGTTTATTAGAAGACATCATCAACATGAGCTTCTTCAGAATCAGTGTAGCTCTACGCTTGTTCAACATATCAACGCTCCTGTTCATATCGTAATCTTCTTCTCTTTTCTTCTCTCTGTTTCTCTCTGTTTCTCTCTGTTTTTGGTCTGTAAATAATAATTCAATCCAGAAAATGTTGAAGAAGACGAATCGATTTGGTTTCTATTTATAGAAGTTTCCATTTTTGATTATTGTGTGTATAAATCCGAATCTGGTTTTGTTTTGTAGGTGTGGTCACTGGTGAGAAGGTTTGATCAGCCGCAGAAGTATAAACCATTTATAAGTAGGTGTGTGGTGAAAGGGAACATGGAGATTGGTACAGTAAGAGAGGTCGATGTCAAATCTGGTTTACCAGCTACTAGAAGTACTGAGAGGTTGGAGTTACTTGATGACAATGAGCATATTCTCAGTATCAGAATCGTTGGTGGTGATCACAGACTCAAGGTTTTTTTTTTTTTTTTAAATATATAAACCCACAAATATAAAGAAACTTTTACTTTTTTACTACACATCATTGATTTGATTTGATTGAATCACTAATATGATATTTTCTTTTATTTAGAACTATTCATCGATCATCTCACTTCATCCTGAGACTATAGGAGGAGGAGGAGGAGGAGGAAGAACAACAGGAGGGACACTTGTGATTGAGTCATTTGTGGTTGATGTACCAGAAGGGAACACAAAGGATGAGACTTGTTACTTTGTTGAGGCTTTGATCAAATGCAATCTTAAATCTTTAGCTGATATCTCTGAACGTCTTGCCGTTCAAGACACCACTACTGAGTCTGAAACTGACTGATTGAATCAATGAATGGAGAGGTCTCTTGAGAGTTTTGGTTTGTTGCTGCCATGGATGAAGCTCTCGAGAGTGAAAAAAAGTCTCTTTGAGGATGGACAAGGCCAAAACTAAAAACAGTATCATCATTGTTACATCATAAGTTTTCCTCTCATTTGTCTATTTTTGGGGGTCTTTTCACTTTCATTCCAACCCTCTTCTTTTTTTTTTTGATGTGTCTAATTTTAATGAAATGTTTTTTGGTTTCTCTCTATAGTAACCAAAATATGATTTTGGAGTTTGGCTTTAGCCACTTGCAGGAATCTTTTTACAATTTGCAGAGACCAATGTTAAAAAAGTGTGATCATGGGGTTCCACTCTCTTCACACTTTTAGTTACACCCATAAAGGGCCACACACCATGTCTCTTTCTTTTTGGTATTTATTTTTAGGTTGATGAAAGTACCCAATAGGATTTGTGGGATGTGAAAAATCTCCACACGGACCATTAAGGAAAGAGATCTTTCTTGTTGTTTATAAATTTTTGTCTTCACTTGTGATCAGGAAACACACTTTATCCCCATTAGCTGTAAAATGTCTTTAGTAGTATTTGTTTTTTACAATGCAAGTACTATTTGTTGTTTTTCCTCTCTTTTGTTATTTACAGTAGTGGATGAGCTTATAAATTTGTCCATTTGGAACGATGATATTAAAATATTAGAATAGGTCACATATGGACAGGTGGTTCCATTATCAATGCTTCTATTTTCAATATCATTACAAATAAATACTCTTATTGTTGTTTTCTTTCAAATTTATCCAAAAGAAAAAACATGTAAAGACTACAATTACATTCTTTTCAATGTTGTTTTACATTTTTTTCATAGAATTGAACAGAATGTTAAAAAGGGAAAAAGGTTCCAGGTCGAAGTGAAAAACTAATGAGCTAATGAAATTTTAAAAAACTACAATAATTTGTAACCTGAGATAAATAATTTCACATGTTTTTTTCTTTTTGGTTGTTGTAGAATCATCTATGGGAGATTTACTCTGTACAAAGCTTTGAACCTCCCTTTTTCACCCCAAACAGGTGTGTTTATGATAATGAATGATGTGGCTTAAGCCAATACCAAGTCTCCTTCATGTTGCTCCTGTAACTTATCCCCTTCTTGGTTTGGAAGGAGGATACGCTTTATGTCCTCTGCGGTTAGCGTTTCATACTCTAGAAGTGCGTTTGCTAATGTGTGTAGCTGCTTCTCATGCTGGGGAAACACACGTATACACAATTAAAGTGAGTAACGACTTTTTATTAAAAACAGATTTTGATCGCGTAAATGAGAATTTGGCAACAACGAACCCGTTTCAAGAGAGCTTTCACTCGCTCATATGCCTCTCGAAGGAGCTTCACAACCTGACCAAAAGTATCATCACCACCAGATGCATAAGCAGACTAACGAGCAATGGGATTCGAACGAGGAACTCTGAAAAATGAATAGAGAGAGTCTATTTGACCAAAAATAATAAAGGAGAGAGTCTCTACCTCTGCATCAATGCGTGATTGCATATCAGAGCTTGGTCTTTCCTTTATATGAACTGGTCCTATTGCCTCACTCATCCCACAACTCGATACCTTTGCATATTGAACCAAAAAAAAGCATTACTACAACTACCACAAGAGAGGTAAGATCCGTTACCAAAACTCTACAGTGGAAGTTTCTTTTCGCCGTTAGCTAGTTATAGTGTTTAGGATCTCATAGACTAAAACTAGGAAAACTTTTTCCACACACTAATTGAACTGGCAGCTAGCTTTTTGATAAACTAGGAAATAAAGAAACACTTGAACACATCTAATCTTTGAGTAATATGGAGGTAAGGTTACCATATATTGTGCAAGTTCTGTGGCCTGGGACAGATCACTACTTGCTCCAGTGGTGATATAGTCCTGGCCAAAGATGAGCTCCTCTGCAACTCTTCCTCCCATACATACATCAAGACGAGCTAATAACTGCCTCTTGCTCACTGATGTTTCATCGTTTGAAGGTAACTGGGTAACCATTCCCAATGCAGATCCTCGTGGCATTATTGTCGCTTTGTGGATTGGGTGCGCACCTCCCGTGTTCAAAGCGACAATAGCATGACCACTCTCATGGTATGCAGTGAGCTAAAGAGGCAAAGAAGCAAGTGAGATGTTTGGACTCCACATCCAAAACTACTTCTATGTTGTGTCAGATATTGAAATATACCTTCTTTGAGTCCTCCGATACGAACATTGTCTTCCTCTCTGTGCCCATAACTATTCGGTCCTTTGCGAATTCCAACTGTTCAGAAGATAGCTTCTCAGCCCCTTCAACAGCTGCTTTTATGGCAGCAATATTTACCAGGTTTGCAAGATCTGGAAATCGTTTTGGTGAGATTAGAGAAAAATGTAATGAATATCTTTATAGGATAATGACAAAAGAAGACACTTTGACTAAATTCAAGGATGACTACACTGTAGTTATAGATTTTAGACTTACCAGCACCATTGAATCCTGGAGTTCCACGAGCAATTGCTTTAACATCCACATCTTCTGACATAGGTTTGCCTTGGAGGTAGAGTTCCAAAATCTCTTGGCGTCCACGGACATCCGGACTAGGGACGACAATCTAAAATTAAATCTGTCAGTACTTCCTTTCGAAAAATCTGAAACAATTTTTCAGAACAGAACGAACAACACACCTAGCTATCTATCTGTCAGTACTTACATGCCTATCGAATCTGCCCGGTCTTGTCAGGGCTGGATCAAGTATATCAGGCAAGTTTGTTGCAGCCATAACTATAATTCCCTGCATAACCAAAATAAAAAGAAGCAGAATACTATTATATTTCTGCAAACCAGGGGCGTAATCACAAGGTACACTATCCCTCATCAACAAGTACCTCATTTTGCTCAAAACCATCCATTTCGACAAGTAGTTGATGCAAAGTCTTCTTTGTATGCCCTTCCCATTGTTTTCTCGTGGACCCAACAGCATCAATTTCATCAATGAATATGATACAAGGTGCCTGTCATACATGACAGTCAGTAAATGGAACTTAATTCATGGAAGAATAACCAACAAAAATCTTTGAACATAGACCTAGCAGTGAAGATTGAATTATACCTTTTTCTTAGCTGCCTGAAACAATGATCTCACTCGCCGAGCTCCTACCCCGACAAACCTGTCGATCAAGAAAATTAAAATTTGATATTATAAGACATCAACAAAAGTTGAGTCAGCAGATAGTAATAAATAGTTAATGGTAAATGTAGCTCAAGACATATGACAGTGAAAGAAAAGTAGAACGCTCACATCTCTTCAAATTCAGATCCAGCTCTATAGAAGAAGGGTACCCCAGCTTCTCCAGCAATTGCCTTTGTAATTTAAAACGTGTCAGCTTACTGAAATTATTTATAGAATTGGTAGCCTAATAAAGAACTTCTGTTTTGACGTCAAATAATAATAATAATAAGAATAAGAATTTATATTTTAGTTGGAGGTGACTGCAAGACACCAACAAAAATGAAATTGTTAACTCTTCATAACAACCCAAACGATAAGAGACAACAATGTAACACTCTGTGAGAACTTACTTTAGCCAGTAATGTCTTTCCGGTACCAGGTGCCCCGGTTAGAAGAATTCCCTGGAAGCAAACATTTAAGAAATGTCACAATGCTGACTTTAAACAGATTATGGCCTTAAGAAAATCAAATGCAAAGTAGGATGCAATCGAGAGGAAATAATACCTTTGGCAACTTTCCTCCAAGGCGGGTAAACTTTGATGGATTTTTCAGATATTCAACGACCTCCTCAAGCTCTTGTTTGGCATCATCACAACCTTTTACATCCTTAAATGTTTTGACATTCTGCAGAAAGTAAACTTGTTAGAAAAAGACACAGTGAAGCCGCTCAGACACATTTATTGGCCTCAAGGACTACATGAACAGAACTATTAAAACGTTGACTGGGTAAATTAACATCAAATCAAAGAGGATCCACAAGACAGTAACTGTCTCAAGGTAAGAAGGATGATACCATGCAACTAATTAACAATATCCTTCTCTTACTATATGTTTGCCACTGTAACTATATGAATTCCATTGCAGTTATACTTAAAACTCACTTTAGACTCCTCGTAAACAGTACCGAACATAATTACTTCATGATTACTCAAAATTCTACCTTTTCAGGCGTTATTTCCTTGTTCATCTCTTTTGGAGAATATGAAGAACTTGAACCAACACCCGAAGTTCCAATTCCTCCCAGGCTTCCAATATACTTTTGCAGAGCAGCTGCACCCATTAACCTAAACAAGGAACCTTCCATTTTAACAGGAGCAGAAGTACTAAAATGGAGAAGCAATCACAAGTTCAACTATGCATAAGAAGCAACACTTCTGCCTGTGCTATCTAAACCAATCTATCATAAATCTAATCTCAACTTAAAAGATAGATGATGCATACCACACTAATCCCACCGCAACTGTGAACAAGATCGTAGAGACAAGCTCTTGTGCAAATCTTGATTTGTTTGAAACTTTAGGATTAACCTAACAAAGCAAAGACACAGGTTAAGAACTTAACATATACAGGACCATCATGAACCTAAGAAAAATCGAAACTTTGTATACCTAACCAGATGGGTAAATATAAGAGAAACTTACCATAGTAACATGCAATGGTTGCTTCTCAGATATACCAGGATTCACAAATGACTCGTCCATATTGCCTGATGCACGATGCTTCAGCTCTTGCAGCTGCACATAAACCAATGATTATTACAAATACAGCAACACTAACTTAGAAACAAAGACAACTAAAAATGACATTTTTAAGGGGCAGCAAGCAAATCAAATTCAGAGATCAAAAATGTACACCAGAGATAAAACAGATAGCCAAACCACAGATTCTAGAAGTAGTCATGGTACAAGCAGACAGAAACAATACCAGTGTGGGAAGACTAGATGGCTTCCCGGTTTGTTCGTCAGGAAGATACTCCGCAAGAGAATTGGTAATGACAAGAGCTCGAATATATTCAGCAACTCCTCTACTGTCCACTGCGTGTTCCCTTTGTTCGAACCGTTGAACTACAGCCTCAGGACTGAATCAAAAACAAAAAAAACATCAGCATACCACATAAAATCAATTGAATTCAGACTACACCAACTCCTATATTACGAAAACCAATCAACCAGAGCTTGATAAAGTTACATACATGTGCTTATTGAGCTCAGCCAATAAAGCTCCCTGCAAAGCCGCATCCTTTGGATTGGCATCAGCCTCAGCAATAAGTTTCTCAAGCCGCTTCTCCTGGCGAGAGAAAGGCCACCAGCTTAACCACTCCCACTCCATCACCTTCTCCATAGCTCTCTTCATAGCCGCCCATAGTCCCATCATCAACACCACAATCCGAAACTTGCTATTCTTCTTCTCTTCTCCTTCCGTTGTTACTCCATCAATAACCTCTGCTTCTTCTTCTTCTCCTCCTCCACTTTTCACCTCCGCCGCCTCAAAGCTAGTAGCTTCACTCGTCCCCTCACCACCCACAAATCCATCGTTCGTCTCTAATTCCGTATCCGTGATAAATGAATCCGTCGTACTCTCCCCTTGGCTAAGAAAAGCAGGGTCCTTGGGGATAAAATCGGAGTCGGAAGCGACATTGTCTTGGCGCAATGAACAAGGAAGGGGACGAAATCGAGAGTTGTGAAAACTCAAACAAGGAGAGAAGAGAGAAGAACGAGGCTTAAAGGAATATGAAGAATGGAGAGGAGGAGGAGGAGGACGAAGGAGAAGAGAAGCTTGAAGAGTAGAAGAAGACATTGATGGTTTAGGGTTTTATGATGATGGAATCAAAATCAAATCCTCTTTTATCTTCTTCCTTCCTTCTCTCTTACTCTCTCTTTTCTTTTTATTCTTTAGAGCAAAAGAGAAGACTTTGGAGACTTGGGAGCCACAAGATCCTCCTCTCTTTATCTTTTCTCTTCTCTAACTCTTTTTTTTTTTTGTAACTCTTTTCAAAATTTATTTTTTAGAGTTGATTGTGTTAATAATCTTATCCAATAACTCTACCCAATTTTGAGCTTTCGTTTGTAGACTTAAAGATTAGAGTTTTTGATAATGAAAATGATATGGTGAGTGCGAGAGAGAGACATAGACTGAGAGAGAGAGATTAAGTTTCTTCTAATACATTTCTCAAATGGTTTCCGTTTTATAAGATTATCTTTTTGGACACAAGTACACGTGTTCCAAGCAAAACCAAAAAAAAAAAAAAAAAGAGCTACGAAGAGAAATTAAGAGAGAAAGAGATGGAACATCTTTGTCTTCGACTTTTGAGGGACTCTATTTCTCTCTCTCTCTAATGCACTGGACCAGGACCACCGTAATGCTGTGGAGGCATATGACCACCTGGTGGACCTTGATGCATTGGGCCAGATGACGGTGGTGCCATGTAAGGATTGTGACCACCATCCATTCCCATTGAACCTTGCCCCCATCCGCCTTGTGGCGGAGGCTGCTGCTGTTGGTGGTGGCTCCCACCTGCTGCGTGGTATTGCTGTGGATTCCCGGCGTTTGGATTCTGACCGGGTTGTTGAGGCATTGGAACTGGCGGGTTGGGCATTGTGTAGTCTCTGCTTCTATCGTTGTTCACCTTTATGCTGAGGTCCGTGTGGCGTGAATAAGTAATGTGGAGCTTACAAAATCCACCGTCGTAAATACAATGTCCTTCCAATGCTTCCTTAGCCACCATAGCCGTTTGAACATCTGAAAGAAACCAAACAGCCAGTGTCATTTGAGAATTTGCTTTTACAGAGATCAATGACAACTGAAACAGAGCATATTATATCAGTTTGTTACCTTGGTATTGAATCAATGCCTGTAGCCCACCATTCTTGTCAAACATTGCAATCTTTTGAACTTCCCCAAAAGCCGCAAAAACCTACGTGTTAGTTAAAAAAAGGGGGAACAGTTAATAAATATAGAACCAAAGATTCAATGAGGATTCAGTATAGAGCAAGTATTACCATGTGTAAAACGTCCAAGGTTACTGCATACTGCATGTTTTCAATGGATGCGAGAAGAACATTACTTTCTGGCTCCATCTTCTTCCCGTCTACACCCACAATCACCTAGTACGAATGACACATTAATCTTTTACTTTAATAGCGAGATTCAAAAACGTAGAAAGCAGATTTACAATCATATAAATGCATAAAGAGACTACTTTCAAATTGCATACCTGACCAGTACTATCAATGGCTGATGGAGCAACGGGAAGGTACATATTAGTATAGTCCCTGCAAAATAAAGAGGAAACAATTCAGTAAATTTGGTCACAGAAGCATCGCAACCACCAAGTAAACCAAAACATAAACATGTTTCAACAACAATCTGAATACACATACCTACTCCGATGACTCTGAAATTTGACAGTCAGATCTGTATGAGCTGAATATGTGATTTTGAGAGAGCATTGTCCCACTTGCTCAGGGAGTAGATACCTAATACCCAGAAATAAGAAGTCAGTAAAAATTAAAAAACTATGCCTCACACATAACAAACATATATAATTATAACGCAAAGCCTGTCTGCTTTATAATAAAATAAATACGATATTGCCAGAAATCTCACATGAAAACACTATCCTTATTCTAAGTAGCTATCAGTGCATACAGTATTCTAAGTAGCTATCAATGCCTATCCTTATTCTAACTAGCTATCAATGCCTATCCTTATTCTAAGTAGCTATCAATGCCTATCCTTATTCTAAGTAGCTATCAAAGCCTACGGTATTTTCCCAGGTGAGTCATGAAAAGATTAGATGCAACTTTAGTATTCCGGCATCAATTAACGCCATTGCCATACATCACCCCAGAACTAGGCATTAGATGCTAAAACACCTACAGACGCTTGAAAGGCTGACAAATTGTCAGAATCTCCGCACAATATCTAGAGCTATGCAGCCCTTCACAGTTAGACTAAATAGTAAATACCGTCTCAAAAAATTAGTACAACCGTCACCTAGGGATGCTTCTTCCATCGAGGGCATTTTTTGAAGAGGTTGCAGTTTCCGCATCAGAAAATTGAACCAGTGCCTAAGAGAAATTCAGACAATAATCATTATAAGTAAAATAAATATTAACATTAAGATACAAAAGCAAATTTTGGCTTGGTAATGTACCTGGTATCCAGCTGTCTTCTCGAAAGTAGTGATCTTGTGGACAAACCCAAATGCTGAGAAGACCTGCATTGCAAACCAGTAATTAGAACAACCATGGAAAAAAAGCCAGAAGACTCAACTATAAAGACTCCTGTGCGTCTGTAATTATTTTGCATTTTAGCAACATAACAAGACAAATTTAGTTTGGGATAACTCTGTATAAAACTCATACAACGTCACAAAACTTAGGACAGCAAACTAAACCAACGTAATATGACGTGAGTACATGACAAGTCCGATGCCAGGTTACACTCTCTGGAAGGTAAAAGATATGTTTTCCAACATATCAATCATATTAGACACAAGGTATGTCTCAAAAGGTTAGCAGATTGATGAACCTCTAGATAGAATTCACCACAGCCGCGTAAACTTTGAAAACAGTTCTATATCACAAAAGAAGCGCAGATAGAGCTGCACCCTATCATATCAAGCAAAAATACTAACTACACCTATGTAAGATAGAGCTGCACCATGTCATACCAAACAAGAATACTAACTACACCTATGTAAGACCATATCTTACAAATCCTAGAATATATCTGATAAAAGGGAAGTGTAAGGGAGAGAGTAGGGAAGAGAGAGTCAGTGTTAGGAAAAGGAGAAAGGAAACAAACACACATGTGCTCTTTTTCTCCTAATGCATTAGGCTGCCACTGAAGATATTGCCTTGATATGGCCCTGCTGATCCATTTACATTCATGTCAAAAGTAAGTTTCCAAAAGCACGACAACCTACAACCCTAATTATCAGAATGTCTTCCAAACATCTTTCAGCAATAGGTTTACTTCTTCTAAGGAAAACCAAACCAAATAAAGTGTGACACACTTACCACATGCAAGACATCAATGCTGACCATGCGAGCATCGTCTCCTTCAATTGTCACCAGAAGAACATTCCCCACAACATCTGCTGTCGTTTTGTTATTCACTATCTCTTGCCTGTTGGAGTACTGGAGGTAGACAGTTTTACCTCGAACTTGAGCAGGCTCGGAAGAAGAAGCATAGTAAGAAATCATTTGTATAGCTTGATTCAAATCTTCCTGAAGAACAAAACAAACAACCAAATGAAAATCAAAAACTTGTAACAAAACGATGACACTAGTTTGCAATTTTGGTATAATCTCTTCCACTTACAAACTCAATGAAAGCTTGATTACGATTGGCTCCAACATTACACTTTGTATTAACAACTGTACCAAAAGGCTTCCCCAGTTCAATTAACTCCTCTTCAGTACATTCCCAAGGCAAGTTTCTCAAATGAAGAACCTTAGAAGGAGGTTGCGTGTAACGAAACTGTGGCTGGCTCGAAACAGAAGACATTGCTCAAACGAAATCTTGTAGCTGTACAATATAACAACAAAGAAACCATAAATTAAAAATTGCACAAATCACAAACTCTCCAGATCTCAACAAAATTGGCCCGGAAATTTTAAAAGTTAACAGGATTTGATTTTTTTTAGCAGCGGAGTTCACATAATACAAATAGATTACTACGAAAGAGTCTGAAGCGAGAGAAGAAAGAAGAGAGATCATGTTACCTGGAGAAATCGTCTGGAGATTGGAGCAAAATCTGCAGAGAAATTAGGGTTTCGGGTTGAGGAAGAAGATAAAGAAGAAGATAGATAGAGACTACTATACTTTTGGGGAGAGAGAATCCAAAAGTGCGTTTCTATCTCGCGGTTTCTTTAAACTCCGTTTGTTTTAAGAGCGTTTTTCATTGTTGGGCTAAGAATATAATCCAATACATATATATGGGCTTTACGCTTTATCTGGCCCATTATTACGACTAGGATTAAAAAAAAAAATGAATGCCTAATGCAAAATTCTAGAAACATTGATTACAGAAAGAAAAAAAAGTAGATACGCTTATAATGAAAAAAAATCGACATAATTTATGAATGAATTATAGTACATTTTTAGTGTGAGATCTGGAGGTGATCTTTTCATTTTTGTCGACACATTGATCCTTTGTATGTGTATATATATATGACCTTAAAATAGAAAAATAATGAGGAAAAAGGCAAAATCGTAGCCTTCCTTGTTTATTCATCACATGATCAACAACCATATAACTTGTAGTAATGTAACACATCTGATCATGTGTTACATCATGTAATGAAAAGCACAACATATGAGATGTTTACATAAAATCTTTGGATTCACACCGAAGCTATTAAATCGATGAGGTTGAAAGCTAACATGCATTGTTGGAAGTCTTCTCATTGGCATCACCGTCACGATCACGATCAACGTCAACTACAAGCTCAAGTGTGGTCTTACTCTTCTCTTCATCATCATCATTCCGTTTGCTTATCTCCATTGTTGTTGGTGCTAATTCCTTCTTATTCTTGTACTTGAAGTAGATGATAAGTTGGAGAATCCCCAATGGAGTCGCCACCATATTAGGTGACTATATATATAAATGTTTAGAAAATTCATTCAATATATATATGACATCTTCAAAACCATGCATGCATATGCAAATCTCAACAACTTTGTAGATCNTGTAGATCTCAGTATAAATTAGGAAAAGAAAAAAACGAACCGCAAGAAAGAGATCATGGCTGAGCAAACCATATGCCAACCAAAGGGAACTAGCCAGAAATGAGAAGAAGGACAAGTAAAACGGCATGTATTCCACACTTTTCGTCTCTATCACTTTCTTCTGCACACACAATATTCACATTTTTTTAATTAGCACACACACACACAAACATTCATCTTTTTTTTTTTGCAAAACAATATATCTCTAAGATACATAGTTGCATGGTTTTGACTTTTGATCACCTTCAAATTTTTTTTTTCTTGTAACATAATTTTAACAATGTATATATATGGCTTACCATAACGATGAGAGGAGAACCGTACATGGAGATGGAAGCCACGAGGCCTACACTTCCGACGAATGATTTCCGGTGGTGGTGGTCGTCAAATACCACGGCTGAGATTGCTGCCGTTAAACCGAACAAAACGATCACCGGAACAAATGTAACACCAACCTTAATCTGTTTTATATAAGGATCATTAATGTCATATTTTAATTACCCTACGAAAAAAGTACCATATGATTCTAATAAAATGAATAGTTTACCTTTTCTTTGGGCGACGAGTACCAGAAATATATGAAAATGAAGATCGATTCGAGAAGGATGCCGACTCCATTAATGGTGACGAGAGGAAGATTCTCCCAAAGATGACTCACAATCGGTAAACCGTACCAAGTATAAATCAAACAGTTGAAGAGTGTCATAACGTAAGGAAAACATGAGAATTCCTCTGTGCTTTTCTTCTTAAACACCCTTGAAAATGTTAATCTACTTGTCAATTAAGAAAAAAAACAGAGTTATATAATCTTCTTTCTTCTTTAACTCAAATTAAATTGGCTATTTGATTTATAAAAATTTCATTTACTTACATTGGAGCTGTGTAGAGCAACAACGAAGCTCCGTTTCCTGTGGAGTGACCATAATTAGTTTTGAATAAAAACCATAAAAAGATTCTCATACAAATATGTTTCTTGTAGAGATATATGTTATAGACCCAAGACTAAGTTTAAAAGTAAAATAGTATTTCAAAAATAAAGAAAAAAAGCAGATGATAGAGTTAGAAAGTATATATATTATTAGACCAAAAAAAGTATACCAAAAATTCCGATGAATAATCGAAGTTTATCACCCATTTGATTGGCCGGAAGAACGAAAAGGTTGGGAAATGGTTTTGGAAGTAGGAGAGTTACGGCTATAATGTGTGTGTATATATAATAGTTTTTCTGTGTTCATTTTAAAATAATAATCTATATCTGATCACAAGTTTGGGACATTAGTCATTTTGAACATTTTTGTTCCAAAAATTATATTGGTGTGATGAATATTATTATAATAAATTGAATTTTAAACTTGAATTAGGAAAACTTTTGAAAATTTCGTGAATTAAAAACGAACCTAGAAAGATGGCGGATTATATATTTTGAAGCGGGCATAATTTTGTAATAGTTCGCTTCTTAAGTTTTCGAAATTTAATATTTATATGACATTTTGTTAGACGTGTGTGGAGATTAAATAGATTTTAATATATACAAAATGTCTTCAACATACTTATTATATACACGCATAACACTAGACACACAAATTATGTGCTTCAACAACCTATTAGCAAACTATACATCACAAAATACAAAAGCATGCATATATATCTTTGAAATAAATATATTTTTTTTTAAAAAAAAAACAATTTTATCGGATTATATATATGACCTTTATATTCATCACAGAATTTTTTTGAAGCATGTCGCACACTAATTAACCTCTACAAGCGACGATGAATGATTATGATGATGCTCCAAAAAGGGTTGATCCAATTATTTTCATTCAAACTTTGATTATTTTGTTTGTAGCACTCTAAGTTCCGAAATGTCGAATAAACAAGGCAGATTTGTTTGAGTGCTTGTGCTTATGGAATATATTATAGAAAACGATAATAATGGATATAGATAAAAAGGTACTTCAATTATTAAAAGTTCAAAACATTTTCTAGTTAGCTTTATGGTGGGTTAGTAACACGTTGGGTGAGTGTGAAACTAGTGTTCTCTATCCGGCATATTTATATATGATCTTGTATATAAACAAACGCTTATCTACTTGAATTATAAATGTGGTTTATAATCATATCTTTGAAATAAGAGATAATGGACCTAGTTGTTCATTTTGCTTGATTGATAAAATAATAACTATTGAATGGGCACTTAATACAAATTCGACGATAAAATTTTCATCTAGTGTGACTAAAACTGAAATGAACTTAGGGAATCAGGAGATATTATTTAAAGGAGTAAAGTTTACACGAGAAAACGGCCAAAACTATCGAAATTATATGCATAAAGCATTTTTTACCCAACCTATAAGTAACCACATTTACCAACCTAGGGTGCCATCCTACATCCTTAATCCTAATAAGTATATTTGTTTTTATATTTACTAGGTCTAAACTCGCACATGTACTTTTTGATATATTTTTTATTTAACATAGATATGATTTGTAATTGTTAAACCATATTGTTTAAAATCACAACTAAATCATAGCTGACAAAAACTGGACATTGTTAGTATCTTACCGGATAGCCACATCGGCAAAACCCGAACCCGGAACCGGAACAAAGCCGGGCTGGGTCGAAATTGTAGAACGAGCATTTACCGTCTTTTTGTCGCCCGAACGCAAACAAAAACCTTGCTCCGCTTAAACCCTAGAGAGAAGAGAGTGAAAGATGTTTAGGACGGTGGGATCTGTTCTGAGGAACAAGGAAGCGTTTAATGGAATTTGCTCGAGGATCGTCTCATTGAAAAGAGACATACCAAAATCGTGAGTATTTTTCAAAAAAAAAAACTCTTCAAGTATGTTTTTGAAAATTTGTGAATTTTCATTAGAGAAAATGTATTGTAGTAGCTACAATAAATGTTACACATCCGATAAGCCTCTTCAAGTATGTTCACACCTATTGGTTTTTTGGTATGCATTTATGATATCGTTTTTTTAGTATTTATCAGTTTCAATGTTTAGTAACGAGGGAGATGCTTCTCTATGTTTTTGAGATAAAATCCAAACAATCTTAAAGAGGAACAATATCATAAGTAGAGTCGAGAATCAAAATATAAAGTCTCCAAGTTATGAAGCCCTTTGAATACACTTATAAAAAAGTTCACATCCTCTCTACAAAGTCTAAAATGGTATGAACTTCCGTTCGATGATGCTTAAACTCTTCAAGTTTGGATAAACACTTATCAGGTTTAGGTAGTTTCGGGTCATATTTGAGAACTAGAAAAATCACAAATGATGTGATGAGAATCATCCCGGTTAATTAAAATACGTATAACAATGTTTTAACGTAGAGAAGAACTCTATAATGACGATTTTTGTCACGTATGAGATAGAGTTGGATCGAACTTTTGGATAAGTCGCGTGATTTCTTTTAGGGATGATGTTGCTGATCTTGATTCGGTTTCGTCGATTCTTTGCGTTATCTTGCTTCCAGTATGTTAGAAAACAAAAAGATGCGTGGAAAGTTTAAAAAACAAAAAAAAAATTCATTTGAAATTTTGGTCCTTTGTTGCATGTTGATCAATACAGTGGCTTCTAGTTAATAATGAGCATTATTACGAAAGAATGTTTCATTTTTGTGGTGCGAGTCTGCGAGAGATCTGATGTTGACATATATAGTTTCATGGAAAGCGTTTTGAGATTTTCGTTTAGTAGACAAGTAATTGTTACTCTAATTTTTAAGACAAAGCAGATCCAGAAAAACAAAACAAGCATAGCTAAGCCGTAGAGAAAACATAATAAGGCTATTATTAGACATACTTTTACATAGCTAAGACATCAGTGACTTGTGCTCGAGCCTCGAGCAGATGTTGCTTATTGCATTCACGCCCTTTCTCGCCGTTTGCATAAAACCAGAAATTGGACAGTACTGATTGCTTCCCCAGTTTCAGTTTTTCAACGAAGACATGCCTATTCGTCCTCCAATCCAGGCAACAATATAATGGCGTTTTTTTTGGTTAAAAATTAAAATTAAAACTAAATAGAGAATTTTAATCGGCTAATATACAGTATATAGGTATACTGTGTGTGCTTTTTATAATGGTTTTAATTTTGAAGTCAACTAATTAACTACCAAAATGTTAAGTAAATTGCTAATTAAAAATTTTGAGAGTTAATTCAAAAAAAAAAGAAAAAAAGAAGAGTGGGATATAAAATAAAAATAATAATAAATTTAGTCCAGAAACCAGGCAGTCTTTTGATATTTTTAATTTATTATTTTGTTAGAAATTTTTTAATTTCTCTGAAGAAATATATTTTTCCACGTTATTTGGCCTCCCAATTCTTGGATGTGATCCCGCCTAAGAAACTCTTACTCTTTCCCCCTCCTCACGAGATTTTCCACCGTCGTTCTCCTCCCTCCGTTGATCTGCGGTGATGTGTTGCCGGAAAATCTCCACATTAGAAGCGTTGTGTCTTTTATGAAGTGACATGGAATTTATGATGCTTTGTGCTTCTTTAAGACATTTAATACATTACACTATTACAGCCTTGGAAAGAAAATACTACTATACTAGTTTGAGCTTGATTGGAAGACCATTAACAAAAGCATTTGCAATTTTTTTAAATCCAATCAACTTTTATAAGATAAGCAGAGTATAACAGTTACAAATGCTTTCCAAAATGCTCATTCACTTGAAACATTTTATAGAGCATTTACCACTAAAATACTTTTAAAAATTATAATAATTTTATATAAATAATTAGTTTTGTTGAATATATATATATATATATATATATATATATATATATAACACGTTACAATAGATATATTCGCTGTGCTAATCAAAGCTATTTTTATCTCTACGAAATTGCTAAGGAGAGAGTATGAAAAATGTTATTTCTAACAACCTATACAAAGCTATTTCTAATCAAAGCGATTTTTATCTCTATAATATGTTCTTTATCATTGTTCTTTATCATTTTATTCATTTATAAAACGTTAAACATTTTATAAATGACATATATATTTTCATCAGAATATTGGGTCAAATTAAGTTTGTTTTTTACTCTAAAAATAACATGATTCGTTTGATGTTTTAGTATAATGTGTATATAGATAATTTGTCTTGCATCATTTGCAATGGGAAAATATTTTTTTTAAAAAGTTATTTTCTGTATGGAAACTATCCAATTTATTGGAACACATGTTTTTCATAGTAAGAATTATTTTTGAAATTGAGTTATGTTTTGCCATTATAAAACTTCATTGATCCCATCCAAAATAACTTAGTCAAACTAAATGATCAACTTGCTAATCATAGACTAAATAAATGGATTCGTTTGTTTAAATTAGTTGCAAGACATGTTCAGACATCAGAATGGAATAACAATAATGATTTGAAAATTTTAGTTTCTTCAAGATATTATTTGTAGAAAATGCATCTGTAGATGCTGTTCACAATACACTGAGTGAACCGGAGCAAACAAGAGATGAAACCTCAGAGTTATCACAAACCGAGAGGCTCAAGATTGTGAGATCTTCTTTGAAAGACCTAAAAGAACAGCTACAATTTCTTGAAATCATTATGGACGATACAAGTGATGGAAAGGCATTGTTGGAGCCATTTCTAAAAACAATGTATCCAACTGTGGAGCGTGTAGAAAGTATCTTGGGGAAGTGTGAGCTCGAAAATAAGCTGCAGAAAATGTTCTTCGACGTGATTGTGAAGACTCTAAATGAAATGACCTCGAAAGCAATAAAATTCCGTATGGAGAAGATGGGGGGGGGGGGGGGGGGGGGGGGGGGGTTTATGATGAACTGTTTTGTGATTAGGCTTGGTAGACTCTATAAAGGAAGTATCTTTTGCAATCGTGCTTTGCTTTGGTTGTCTTGTCACTTGTCATTTTTTTAAGGTTTGAATATGTGGTTTGTCTTCTTGTTTGTTCGGTTTCGTGAAATTTCTTGACTGAGCCGTGTTTTATTTAGGTTCAGAACTAGTGTCTGATATCAGAAAGAAGATGATTTTGTTTGTAATATTGTTTCTTTCTAATCCTTGAATCGATGAGTTTAGTTGCTTTCTATTGTCTGTTGCTTCGTAAANGTCTACACTACCATCATTATTTTCAAAATAATTGACTACACCACACACTTAGATAAACTTCACATCCTCTTTACAAAGTCAAAAATGGTCTGAACGGAAACTTTCGTTCGATGATGCTTCAACTCTTTAAATCGCCGAATATAGATTCTTCTAACCGTGTTCCTCTCGGTATTGAAGAATAAAATGTAGAAAGAGTTAGATAGTACGTCGACGGCGTAAACACAATCTCTCCGGTACCCGTCATTCCAACACACATCATGTTGCTAACTTCGGGTGGCAGCATGCATTTACGTCATAATAAGAAGATGAAGAAATGACACTCATAGGTCATAAGGTTGGTCAAGTTTTTTCTTTTTTCTTTTTCATATCCATTTCAAAGTTCCTAAGATCAGTCTCTCTCTCTTTTTCAATTATATGTAGCATATATCATTCACATGGATATGTAATGATGGAACCTGGAATTGCTCGTGGAAGATCATGATATTCACATGGATATGTAATCTTTTTTGTGTGGGTTATGGTGTTCACAAGCTCTGGGAAAGCAACAACATTGGGACATATCATTTACTTCTATATCTCCATATTCTATTTCTTTTCTTCTTCCCTTTAATTTTCAAAATTCATGATCATGATTGTGGAAACTGGAAAATATCTTTGTACAAATTATGCAAAATATGTTGGGATATATTCGTATGGTATGCCTTGTGTTAGTTTTATTAGTGTGTCTCAATGCAAGGCCCATTATAATGTCTTTAAGCCTGTTCTTAAAACAGTGTCGTTTTGAGCTTCAGTCTTTATAAGTTTGCCGTGTCATGACCAATTTAGCTTCGGTAGCTCTTGTGATTAATCCGTGAAAAAATAATATCATATTATGAGGAAGTGATCACAATCGCCAAAAAAAAAATACTTCAATGACCATGGTTGTTTACTTATAACAAATAGCAACAATGGTCACTAGAAGAAACAAAAAATGCTACGGTCATTGGAGCAAATAAAATAATTGACTACACAGTCTACACTACCATCATTATTTTCAAAATAATTGACTACACCACACACTTAGATAAACTTCACATCCTCTTTACAAAGTCAAAAATGGTCTGAACGGAAACTTTCGTTCGATGATGCTTCAACTCTTTAAATCGCCGAATATAGATTCTTCTAACCGTGTTCCTCTCGGTATTGAAGAATAAAATGTAGAAAGAGTTAGATAGTACGTCGACGGCGTAAACACAATCTCTCCGGTACCCGTCATTCCAACACACATCATGTTGCTAACTTCGGGTGGCAGCATGCATTTACGTCATAATAAGAAGATGAAGAAATGACACTCATAGGTCATAAGGTTGGTCAAGTTTTTTCTTTTTTCTTTTTCATATCCATTTCAAAGTTCCTAAGATCAGTCTCTCTCTCTTTTTCAATTATATGTAGCATATATCATTCACATGGATATGTAATGATGGAACCTGGAATTGCTCGTGGAAGATCATGATATTCACATGGATATGTAATCTTTTTTGTGTGGGTTATGGTGTTCACAAGCTCTGGGAAAGCAACAACATTGGGACATATCATTTACTTCTATATCTCCATATTCTATTTCTTTTCTTCTTCCCTTTGATTTTCAAAATTCATGATCATGATTGTGGAAACTGGAAAATATCTTTGTACAAATTATGCAAAATATGTTGGGATATATTCGTATGGTATGCCTTGTGTTAGTTTTATTAGTGTGTCTCAATGCAAGGCCCATTATAATGTCTTTAAGCCTGTTCTTAAAACAGTGTCGTTTTGAGCTTCAGTCTTTATAAGTTTGCCGTGTCATGACCAATTTAGCTTCGGTAGCTCTTGTGATTAATCCGTGAAAAAATAATATCATATTATGAGGAAGTGATCACAATCGCCAAAAAAAAAATACTTCAATGACCATGGTTGTTTACTTATAACAAATAGCAACAATGGTCACTAGAAGAAACAAAAAATGCTACGGTCTCTAGAGCAACGAAAATAATTGACTACACAGTCTACACTACCATCATTATTTTCAAAATAATTGACTACACCACACACTTAGATAAACTTCACATCCTCTCTACAAAGTTTAAAATGGTTTGAACGGAAACTTTCGTTAGATGATGCTTCAACTCTTCAAATCCCCGAATATATATTCTTCTAATCGTGTTCCTCTCGGTATTGAAAAATAAAATGTAGAAAGAGTTAGATAGCACGTCGACGGCGTAAACACAATCTTTCCGGTACCCGTCATTCCAACACACATCATGTTGCTAACTTCGGGTGGCAGCATGCATTTACGTCATAATAAGAAGATGAAGAAATGACACTCATAGGTCATAAGGTTGGTCAAGTTTTTTCTTTTTTCTTTTTCATATCCATTTCAAAGTTCCTAAGATCAGTCTCTCTCTATTTTTCAATTATATGTAGCATATATCATTCACATGGATATATAATGATGGAACCTGGAATTGCTCGTGGAAGATCATGATATCCACATGGATATGTAATCTTTTTTGTGTGTGGGTTATGGTGTTCACAAGCTCTGGAAAAGCAACAACATTGGGACATATCATTTACTTCTACATCTCCATATTCTATTTCTTTTCTTCTTCCCTTTGATTTTCAAAATTCATGATCATGATTGTAGACACTAGAAAATATCTTTGTACAAATTATGCAAAAAATGTTGGGATATTTTCGTATTGTATGTCTTGTCTTAGTTTTATTAGTGTGTCTCAAAGCAAGGCCCATTATAATGTCTTTAAGCCTGTTCTTCAAACAGTGTCATTTTGAGCTTCAGTCTTTATAAATTTGCCGTGTCATGACCAATTTAGCTTCGGTAGCTCTTGTGATTAATTCATGAAAAAATAATATCATATTATGAGGAAGTGATCACAATCGCCAAAAAAAAAATACTTCAATGACCATGGTTGTTTACTTATAACAAATAGTAACAATGGTCACTAGAAGAAACAAAAAATGCTACGGTCACTGGAGCAACGAAAATAATTGACTACACAGTCTACACTACCATCATTATTTTCAAAATAATTGACTACACCACACACTTAGATAAACTTCACATCCTCTCTACAAAGTCTAAAATGGTCTGAACGGAAACTTTCGTTTGATGATGCTTCAACTTTTTAAATCCCCGAATATAGATTCTTCTAACCGTGTTCCTCTCGGTATTGAAGAATAAAATGTAGAAAGAGTTAGATAGCACGTCGACGGCGTAAACACAATCTCTCTGGTACCCGTCATTCCAACACACATCATGTTGCTAACTTCGGGTGGCAGCAAGCATTTACGTCATAATAAGAAGATGAAGAAATGACACTCATAAGTCATAAGGTTAGTCAAGTTTTTTCTTTTTTCTTTTTCATATCCATTTCAAAGTTCCTAAGATCAGTCTCTCTCTGCTTTTCAATTATATGTAACATATATCATTCACATGGATATGTAATGATGGAACCTGGAATTGCTCGTGGAAGATCATGATATTCACATGGATATGTAATCTTTTTTGTGTGTGGGTTATGGTGTTCACAAGCTCTGGGAAAGCAACAACATTGGGACATATCATTTACTTCTACATCTCCATATTCTATTTCTTTTCTTCTTCCCTTTGATTTCCAAAATTCATGATCATGATTGTGGAAACTGGAAAATATCTTTGTACAAATTATGCAAAATATATTGGGATATATTCGTATGGTATGCCTTGTCTTAGTTTTATTAGTGTCTCAAAGCAGGACCCATTATAATGTCTTCAAGCCTGTTCCTAAAACAGTGTCGTTTTGAGCTTCAGTCTTTATAAGTTTGCCGTGTCATGACCAATTTAGCTTCGGTAGCTCTTGTGATTAATCGGTGAAAAAATAATATCATATTATGAGGAAGTGATCACAATCGCCAAAAAAAAAAATACTTCAATGACCATGGTTGTTTACTTATAACAAATAGCAACAATGGTCACTAGAAGAAACAAAAAATGCTACGGTCACTGGAGCAACGAAAATAATTGACTACACAGTCTACACTACCATCATTATTTTCAAAATAATTGACTACACCACACTCTTAGATAAATTTCACATCCTCTCTACAAAGTCTAAAATGATCTGAACGGAAACTTTCGTTCGATGATGCTTCAACTCTTCAAATCGTCGAATATAGATTCTTCTAACCGTGTTCTTCTCGGTATTGAAGAATAAAATGTAGAAAGAGTCTGATAGATAGCACGTCGACGGCGTAAACACAATCTCTCCGGTACCCTTCATTCCAACACACATCATGTTGGTAACTTCGGGTGGCAGCATGCATTTACGTTTGAACCATTTATCTTCTCCAACATCTTCTAGAACCCACCACACATTTTTTTCTAATTCCATCATCTCATTCTGATGTACACCTAATTTACCTTTGTAGTTGAACAAAGTTAACTTGGGAACAGGGAACATGTCTTTATCTAATTTAATAAAGCCGAATTTCTCACGCCTAAAGTCGAAGCAAACTATCTTAAGAACTGGCATTGGAAAAAGAGCTATGTAATACAAAACGCCATTTATGCATATTTCATCATCATCTAGAGGAGAATGGCCAGGTATTGGGTCTTGGATCGTCCTCCATACGCGTTTTCCACTCTCCAGTGTCAAAATTCGATGAGTATTGTGTGTTACATATNGGCAGCATGCATTTACGTTTGAACCATTTATCTTCTCCAGCATCTTCTAGAACCCACCACCCATTTTTTTCTAATTCCAACAACTCATTCTGATGTACACCTAATTTACCTTTGTAGTTGAACAAAGTTAACTTCGGAACAGGGAACATGTCTTCATCTAATTTAATAAAGCCGAATTTCTCACGCCTAAAGTCGAAGCAAACTATCTTAAGACCTGCCATTGGAAAAATAGCTATGTGATACAAAACGCCATTTATGCATATTTCATCATCATCTAGAGGAGAATGGTCTTGGATCGTCCTCCATACGCGTTTTCCACTCTCCAGTGTCAAAATCCGATGAGTATTGTGTGTTACATAACTTGACCGTGTCATACACAACACTTTGAACTGTTTGCTCGTCGGATCAAAGCCAAAATAGCTTCTTTCAACACCCGTCGCTTTCAACTTGGGTAAGGTCATGCAATGTCTCGTCAAGGGGTTACAAACCACCTGCGCTGCTTTTCTTCGCCTATGTTGTAGGAAGACCAATCCATATTGCGAGGTACAGATATCAGTTGGAAAATATTTGGGAAAACGCTTATAAGGGGTGGCTACAAGACAAGATATCTCATCATCGGGACTTTGAGGTTGAGGCGAAGAGAAGACATATAACTCTTTCTTAGCTTTGAAGGCAAACAAAAGCCGTGGAGGAGCTCTAGTCAGGAAAAGCTCTGTAAAATCAGGACGGCCAAGTATGTATTCCCACAATTCGGATACGCAACGACACCTACCTAAAGATTTTACAGAGACTCTAGAGAATATATCAATAAGAAGATCATCTGGGATTAGGTCTGAGAATTCTCTTACCTCCTGTTGTTCCATATGATTTTTCATGACATATGTTTTGGTTTTTTTCTTTTTGCTTTCTTTCTTTCTTTTGACGGCGCAAGGCAGATGTTTCAAACCCTATTATATATCACTTTCCAAGCTTACTACGAACGAAAGTGAAAAGGAAAAAATCATAGAAAAGGATAGAAAAGAAAAGGAAAATTCTCTTATAATCAAATTAATCCCTAAAACCCATTATCCATATAGTCATAAGACTCATAACACCCAAATCATATCGTGAATTAAAAAAAAAAAACTCACCTTAAGAGCATGAACAAGCCCGGAGGGAGATTACTGGGTTAGCTCAGTTGGCACACGTTGATAGAGCATTAACAAGAGAGAAGAATAAAATACCTGAGCAAGTTGGGACTGGGTTAGGTTTTTATCTGTTCGAGCTTGCATAATGGCTTTCTTTAGCTCAGTTGGCACACGTTCATCTGGATTTCACAATTGCATAAATCAATATATGAAGCTCTATCTATCATCAAGATAAAATATATCAATACATAAAAGGTTGGTTCCTCATAGCTAAAACTCAGGTAATACAACAGAAAGAACTAAACTCTATGATTCCAGGACAAACATAGAACCACATTTTCCCAGATTACAGAGCCTGAGACTACCACTATCTAATCTTTATAGCCATTAGGAAAATCAATTCACCAAAAGCAAATGATTAAAGATAAAGACACTTACGAGTAAGGAGGTTCTCAGTGTCATCATCAAGCCCTTTTGGTGTTGAGAGATGTGCCACTTGATGCAGCCTTGTTGGTTCCAGCATTGCCTAAATCCAAACAACACACACACAAAATCAAATGTTAGATGGAAGCCATAACAGGAAATTGCACATAGAAACAACAACAAAAAGACTCAAGAACCAAAATCAAACCAGCAGAAGTAGTTAAGCTATCGAACTAATATGAACAACAATCAAATCAGCAATACAAAAACATGGGAAATTTCAATTGAAGGAAATAATCTAGAGAGAGACCTAAGAAAGCTCTAAGATAGGATCAAACCAGAACAAAGACAATCAATTAATTAAGAAAAAAAAATGGAAGAAGAATCGAACATTTTTCAATAAATCAAGAAAAAAAAAAAAGAACCCACCCAAGGCCTCGGTCTAGAATAAAATACGTTACCGGCGGTGAGATTTGCCATGTTCATGAGAAGGTGAGCTTTTCTTGTTTCGACATTGTGTTTTGGTTGGAACTGACTGATTAGTAGAGTCTGGGTACATGAGAAGGGAATCTACTTTTTTAAATCAATAGGATTTGCACTTCAATACTTTTATATGGGAACCGATCGAATTGAACTAGTATGTATGATACATATCTGAAACAGTCTCCTTTCTTTGGAATTCTTTACTTTCATATATATTTGTTCATTCTCAACTTACAATGATCATTATTTGTTTGAATCGTTGCTGCAGTATGTATGGCCAAATTGGAGTGTACAAATGAAAATACTATCTATTTCCCCTAACCCAAAGGATTCCAGCTTCAAGCGAGTCAGATGTTTCAGGATCCGTAAAGCATTGCTATGATATCTGCTCGTGGGCAAGTGATTAAGCGAAAGTAAAAAAGAGGTGCAAACATTCTTTTCTCTCTTTCTCTCCCTCTCTGTTTTTTTTCTTTTTCTTTTGTCTTCATCTCTCAAAACATTAAACACTAATCAAAGTATTTATTGTTAAGAACCTTATGAGGTTTTACCATTGGAGGAGCAAAAAAAAGTAAAATATCCTAAAGAGATTCTTAACTTTGAATGATGCAATGCAAAATATATAGGTTTCATATTGTTTAGAATCATCAAAGGTTTTTACCATTAGAGATGGTCTTTTCTTATAAACGAGGTTCCTTTTTGACCTCGTATTACTCCACCTAACTGATTTTCAATGCAGGAAAAATGGTCAGACCTAACTCTAATAATTACCATTGACCAAAGATTCAAAGTAAATGAAAGTCTTTATATACTAATAATGTACTCGAGTTTTAGAAACACAGTTTTTCCTAAGATAAGTGGATTAAGTTTTGCCTAGCATTGAAATTACCTAAAGACGAAAGATGAAAAATGAATAGACTTCAGTTTTTGTCATCATCCAAACACAATAGATCACCCAAATCAACACAATCACAGATGATTCATATACGTTTCTAACTATACACATCGATATACACACATATATTAAAATTTTGAGTGTCAATCTATAATCCAAGATTATATGTTTTTTTACACCGTTTTATAGATTTAAATAGAAGATTACACAAAGAAAAAAAATATCAAAATCTACTAAATAAGGAATTAAAACTTATAACAAAAGTAGTAAACATATATACCACCGACAAAACTGACGAGCTAAGATGGAGAACATGGATTTTACAGATAGATCTATATGCCCAAGATTTCGATGTTGTTAACCTCTTCAGACAAGTACAGTATCATGTTTTGCGAGTTGCGACAGTCCATGTCAATGGAGGTTTTAGTCGAATTATCCAACAATATATATCAACCATTCATCTTATTGACTTTTTTTTTTAATTTAAATGAAATAAATCTTTGGATCATACTAATATTAACCTCGGAAAATATAATATTTCGATCAAATTAGAGTAACAGTGATATGGCAAGCCGTTTGTTAAAATGTTGATATTTGAACAACCGAAACAAATGTGGTTAAAATGTCCAAATACGAACCTTAATACATAGTATGTTAAAAGCTTGTTAATTAAGCCGTTTGTTAATTAAGGTTCAAATACGAACAAAAAGCGAGTAAACCAAATCATCCAAATGATATTATGTTTTAGTTTGAATATTAAAACGTTTTTGAATCCAAACTGAACTGAAATATGGACTGAATATTAAATTTAAGCTTCAACAATAAAATAACATTTTCAAGATTATTTAAGAAGATTTTAAATGATATTTGGTTCTGCATTATCTAGTTTTGTTAATACTACTACAGATAACACCTGATATTATATATTATTAATAAAAACAATATAGAAAAGATATATGGTTCCCTTGAGAATTTGAGTCTATTTGAAATTTTGGTTCTTTGTTTGCTGTACCATCAGATTGATCAATTCAGTGGCTTCTAGTTAATAATGAGCATTATCATAAAAGAGTGTTTCATTTTTGTGGTGCGAGAAATCTGATGTTGACATATATAATTTTATGACAAACGTTTTTGATTTTAGGTTTTTTTTTTTTTTTTTTTGGTCAAAATTTAGACAAGTAATATGTTAGCAAACCGAACTCAAACTTAGACTAATCTTCATTTTCTTGTCGGTACTTTTTTCCAAAAACCCAATAAAAAAAATAAAACAAATTAAATAATAACAAAGAGACAAGAACTGATATATAGGTAGTGACATAATGGACTTGTTTAATAATCCTACGAAATATGTAATCCTAGTACGAATGGACAGGATTTTTTTGTTTAGATGACTCAACTGGAATAGACGAGACACACGATTTTC
Source organism: Camelina sativa (assembly GCF_000633955.1). Lineage (NCBI taxonomy): Eukaryota > Viridiplantae > Streptophyta > Magnoliopsida > Brassicales > Brassicaceae > Camelina > Camelina sativa. Next base: position 41,246,331 of record NC_025695.1, read on the forward strand.
AACCTGTGGATGTCTAAGTTCTCTTTTATAGAATTATGTATTCGGTAGATTTAAATTTGATATAGAGTTGTTTTTGGTAGATTACGCCAATTGTTGCTACCTAAATATGACTTCTACCTTTTTTTGTCTCTTAAATGCATTACACAAATTATATTTTAAAAACGATTATTGTACCATAAATAGTAAATTGTTTATTTTCATAAATTGTGCTCTGTATTTTGCAACTCACGTGTCACAATATAGGTTAACTGTAATACGGCAATTTTCATAATTTGTATGGTACAACGTACAACAATCCATTTTTGAAATAGGATAATTTCATGTAGAAAAGTTGTGTAGCTTTACCGCAATACAATTCACATGAAAGTAAATAAGAAATATAACTTTTAACTATGATGATTGATAGGACTAGCTGACAAGTCATACCAATTATTCGAAAGAGTAAACTGACCGTCTAATAATGCTGGTGAAGCCTACAGACTAAAAAATTGCTGTTACGTACAAGAACATCATCACTCTAGTAATCGTGCAGGTTTGTTGTTTGAAGTTCCTCTTGAGTTTTTTTTTTCTCTTTCTCAAATTCCACTGTGCTGATTTTCACAGCACATTATTTTGCTGAGATTCAGTACTTTTTCTCTGTGCAGTGCAGAGTCTATTCAGTTAGAGTTCTACTCTACATGTTACGATTTGATATGATCTTGTGTACGTGCTTTTGCTTTCTGTAGAAATTATTTTAACTTTAGTGTTGGAATCATTTATATATCTATATAAATATACTATTATATGTTTCAGGACTAGGCTGGTCAAAGTTAGCGAATGAATTAGTTGAAGTCTTAGTTTAGAAATTCGGATGTTTACCCAAAACGTCAATACTACTTTTCATAATATTATAATCATGATTTGTAATATAAAGCCGTACTTTTAGGTTTTTTTTTATTCTCCCCTAAGTTGTATATGAACTGGGCCACAAATGAGTCAAATAAGAAGGAAGTCCATTGAAGCTTAGTTAACACTCTCAAGTGAAGATAAAATTGATTGTATATGCAACACTTCTATTCCATAACAAATTTGATGTCTCGCAAGATAAGGATGATGACTAGCTCTCCACAGCTGTTATAGTAACTCACACTATTCTAGATTGTTCATTCTGCCTCTATATAAGACATTGTATTCCAAGAGTGTAAGACAACCTAAGTTTATAATAAAAGAACAAAGTTTTCTCAAGATCTTGTTTTATCTTCATGGTATCAGAGTATTGTAAACCTTCACAGGTCCGTCAATGGCTACTACATACCCTTTTCCGGACAACATTCATGTCACAAGTACCGTCACCATCAAGCTCAACAATACAAACTATCTTCTCTCGATTCACATGGTTCTATCCTATGAAAGCAAAATCTGAGTTTCTTGCAATCTTCAAAGTTTTTCAAACAATGGTTGAGAATCAATTCAAGACTAAGATCAAGGTTTTTCAGAGTGATGGAGGTGGTGAATTTACAAGCAATCTTCTCAAACAACATCTGTCAGAACATGGAGTCATTCACAGGATCTCATGTCCTTACACTCCTCAGCAAAATGGGATTGCTGAAAGGAAACATCGACATCTAGTGGAGCTTGGTTTATCGATGATGTTTCACAGTCATACTCCTCTCCACCACTAGGTTGAAGCATTCTTCACAGCAAGCTTCATCTCCAATCTGCTTCCATCTGCAACTTTAAAAAATTGTAGTCTCTACGAGTTACTGTTTAATCAAAAGCCAAATTACAACATGTTTAGGGTGTTTGGCTCTGCTTGTTATCCATGTCTCAGACCAATGGCCAGTCACAAGTTTGATCCAAGGTCTCTACAATGTGTGTTTCTGGGGTATCATACACAATACAAAGGATATAGGTGTTTATACCCTCCAACGGGTAAAGTCTACATATCAAGATATGTAGTATTTCATGAAAGTTGCTTCCCTTTTACCAACCAGTACAAGTCCCTAATTCCAGCATATCAAACTCCTCTGCTACAAGCTTGACAAGCGGGTTCAGTAACTCCAAATCCAAGTTCCACTGCAGAACCGTCAACACCTCCTCCGGTTTATCCTTCTCATGTGTCAAGTCAGACAATTGTTCAACAAGTGCATGATCAGGCCACAAATCAGTCAGTCGAACATGACAATAATCACATTCTCAGTGAGAATGACAGTTCTGCAAATGATGAAACAGATAACTCTGATTCAGAAGCCGAACAACAAGAAGAGAAACAAGAACAACAAGAGCACCAAGCTAACGACAACAACACGCATTCCATGACTACTCGAGCAAAAGCAGGAATACATAAACCTAACACTAGGTATGTTCTCCTCACATCAAGATTTGCTCCTGTAGAACCAAAGAATATTGCAGAAGCTCTACAACATCCTGGTTGGAACGATGCAGCTCACGGTGAGATTAATATCATTCACATGTTACACACTTGGGATTTGGTTGAGCCTACAGAAGAGATGAAGGGATGCAAGTGGGTTTTTAAAACCAAACTCANTCTTTCTCAAATTCCACTGTGCTGATTTTCACAGCACATTATTTTGCTGAGATTCAGTACTTTTTCTCTGTGCAGTGCAGAGTCTATTCAGTTAGAGTTCTACTCTACATGTTACGATTTGATATGATCTTGTGTACGTGCTTTTGCTTTCTGTAGAAATTATTTTAACTTTAGTGTTGGAATCATTTATATATCTATATAAATATACTATTATATGTTTCAGGACTAGGCTGGTCAAAGTTAGCGAATGAATTAGTTGAAGTCTTAGTTTAGAAATTCGGATGTTTACCCAAAACGTCAATACTACTTTTCATAATATTATAATCATGATTTGTAATATAAAGCCGTACTTTTAGGTTTTTTTTTATTCTCCCCTAAGTTGTATATGAACTGGGCCACAAATGAGTCAAATAAGAAGGAAGTCCATTGAAGCTTAGTTAACACTCTCAAGTGAAGATAAAATTGATTGTATATGCAACACTTCTATTCCATAACAAATTTGATGTCTCGCAAGATAAGGATGATGACTAGCTCTCCACAGCTGTTATAGTAACTCACACTATTCTAGATTGTTCATTCTGCCTCTATATAAGACATTGTATTCCAAGAGTGTAAGACAACCTAAGTTTATAATAAAAGAACAAAGTTTTCTCAAGATCTTGTTTTATCTTCATGGTATCAGAGTATTGTAAACCTTCACAGGTCCGTCAATGGCTACTACATACCCTTTTCCGGACAACATTCATGTCACAAGTACCGTCACCATCAAGCTCAACAATACAAACTATCTTCTCTCGATTCACATGGTTCTATCCTATGAAAGCAAAATCTGAGTTTCTTGCAATCTTCAAAGTTTTTCAAACAATGGTTGAGAATCAATTCAAGACTAAGATCAAGGTTTTTCAGAGTGATGGAGGTGGTGAATTTACAAGCAATCTTCTCAAACAACATCTGTCAGAACATGGAGTCATTCACAGGATCTCATGTCCTTACACTCCTCAGCAAAATGGGATTGCTGAAAGGAAACATCGACATCTAGTGGAGCTTGGTTTATCGATGATGTTTCACAGTCATACTCCTCTCCACCACTAGGTTGAAGCATTCTTCACAGCAAGCTTCATCTCCAATCTGCTTCCATCTGCAACTTTAAAAAATTGTAGTCTCTACGAGTTACTGTTTAATCAAAAGCCAAATTACAACATGTTTAGGGTGTTTGGCTCTGCTTGTTATCCATGTCTCAGACCAATGGCCAGTCACAAGTTTGATCCAAGGTCTCTACAATGTGTGTTTCTGGGGTATCATACACAATACAAAGGATATAGGTGTTTATACCCTCCAACGGGTAAAGTCTACATATCAAGATATGTAGTATTTCATGAAAGTTGCTTCCCTTTTACCAACCAGTACAAGTCCCTAATTCCAGCATATCAAACTCCTCTGCTACAAGCTTGACAAGCGGGTTCAGTAACTCCAAATCCAAGTTCCACTGCAGAACCGTCAACACCTCCTCCGGTTTATCCTTCTCATGTGTCAAGTCAGACAATTGTTCAACAAGTGCATGATCAGGCCACAAATCAGTCAGTCGAACATGACAATAATCACATTCTCAGTGAGAATGACAGTTCTGCAAATGATGAAACAGATAACTCTGATTCAGAAGCCGAACAACAAGAAGAGAAACAAGAACAACAAGAGCACCAAGCTAACGACAACAACACGCATTCCATGACTACTCGAGCAAAAGCAGGAATACATAAACCTAACACTAGGTATGTTCTCCTCACATCAAGATTTGCTCCTGTAGAACCAAAGAATATTGCAGAAGCTCTACAACATCCTGGTTGGAACGATGCAGCTCACGGTGAGATTAATATCATTCACATGTTACACACTTGGGATTTGGTTGAGCCTACAGAAGAGATGAAGGGATGCAAGTGGGTTTTTAAAACCAAACTCAAACCGGATGGGTCTGTTGATAAACTTAAAGCTCGCCTTGTTGCCAAGGGCTTTGATCAAGAAGAAGGGTTAGATTATCTCGAAACGTTCAGCCCTGTTGTTGGAACTACAACTATATGCATGGTTCTTGATGTTAAAAAAGCTAAAGACTTGGTTATAAAGCAACTTGATGTCTCAAATGCTTTTCTGCATGGAGAATTGCAAGAACCGGTCTTCATGCTGCAGCCTCCTGGCTTTGTTGACACACAAAGACCGTCTCATGTCTGTTGTCTTACCAAAGCACTCTATGGACTTAAACAAGCTCCGAGAGCCTGGTTTGACACTTTCAGCAAATACTTAATCGAGTTTGGGTTCACATGCAACAAATCTGATCCCTCATTATTCACTTATCATAAAAATGGTAAATCATTGGTGTTGCTAATGTATGTGGATGACAAGCTTCTTACAGGGAATGATCAAAACCTTTTACAAGATTTGCTCATCTCTCTGAACAAACGATTCTCAATGAAGGATCTGCGAGCTCCAAACTATTTTCTTGGGATTGAAATTCAGAAGTGCTCTTCAGGTTTTTTTCTTCACCAGACAGCATATGCATCCGACATTCTTCATCAAGCTGCAATGTCCAACTGCAATCCTATGCCTACTCCACTTCCACAAAATTTGGACAAGCTGAACCTTGAACTCTTCTCTGAACCAACATATTTCAGAAGCCTTGCTGGAAAGCTCCAATATCTTACAATCACCAGGCCTGACATCCAATTTGCAGTCAATTTCATATGCCAACTGATGCACGAGCCAACGATTTCTAATTTTGGTCTTCTCAAGCGCATCCTCAGATATATCAAGGGAACTCTAAACATGGGCTTATATCTAAAAAGAAGCTCAAACTTGTCACTCTCGGCTTTTTGTGATAGTGATCATGCCGGTTGCAAGAAGACAAGACGGTCCACAACAGGATTCTGTATACTTCTTGGTCCTAATCTGATTATTTGGTCAGCAAGAAGACAAGAAACAGTCTCAAACTCGTCAACAGATGCAGAATACAGAGCTCTAACGGCTACTGCTCATGAGATCACCTGGCTTTTATTTCTCCTTCGTGACTTGAAAGTCTCACAACAGTTTCCTACTCTGCTCCAATGCGACAACCTCTCTGCAGTGTACTTAAGTGCGAATCCAGCTCTACACAAACGGTCTAAACACTTCGACACTGACTTTCATTATATCAGGGAGCAAGTGGCGTTGGGACACATCGAGACACAACATGTACCGACTCAACTTCAACTGGCCGATATTTTCACAAAGTCCTTACCAAAGAAGGAGTTTGAGGATCTCAGAACCAAACTTGGTGTGGTTGCCTCACCCACCCCAAGTTTGAGAGGGAATATAAGTGATGTATGTGAACTGGACCACAAATCAGTCCAACAAGAAGGAAGCCCATTGAAACCTAGTCAACACTCTGAAGTGAAGACAAAGTTGATTGTACCTGCAACACCTCTACTCCATAACAAATTTGATGTCTTGCAAGATAAGGATGATGACTAGCTCTCCACAGCTATCATAGTGACTCACACTATTCTAGATTGTTCTTTCTGCCTCTATATAAGACATTGTATTCCAAGAGTGTAAGACAACCTAAGTTTATAATAAAAGAACAAAGTTTTTTCAACATCTTGTTTTATCTTCACGTATGATGAAATTTATATGTTTAGTTGTAATTGTTTATTCCTCTCATAACATTCTTTTGGCAACACAGAATTTTTTTTTTTCGACATTTATTTCATGATGAGAATTGATATATCAAATTGAAACTTCCAACCACGGTTAATTTGGTATATATGGGCTACAATAGTCTTCAGATGATAGTGAATATTTTCGGCTAGTTCCAGAATTTATACGAAAGAAACATCAAGAAAAACAAAAAAATGGCTCACAAATACCTTAGGAGAAATAAAAAGTAAAAGAGTATACGTTCAACCTTAATTAATTCCAACTACATATATAGTGATAGTCTCCTCGTCGTTCAATCCGATCGAGTCCCTCCTTTGGGCTCATAACTTTTATGTCAAAAATAAATTTACTCATACGATGTTTATGAATGAGGCTAAGTGAATCTACTCATTCATATAGTCATATGTTGCTAAATGAATATTCTGATTCGTATTATCGTATATGATGTTGTTTCAACAGAAAGCAGCAGAAACATTCATTCATTGGACCACCTCAAATGTTGTTGACCAATCAAAACATCTATACAGTTCAACAAGTTTTTTTTAATTTAATTCGAGCTTTTAGTTTGTGGGGTTTAAACTGATATTTTAATGATCAGGTTTAATAAAAATACTATATGTATGGGGATTCGTATTATATGTGTATTCATTTGATGCGTTACGAATAAAGATGTTTTCTTAGGACTAAGAATGTTAGTTGAAGTGATCTTACCAACAGCTGCAACCATGTTTCAAATCGGTTCAATACTTCTTTTTCTTTCTTATAACTCTCTTAACTAAAAAAACTAGAATTCCTTAATATCAATTCTTTTATGATTAATCTATCTTCTTCTCTTTTATGATCAAATTTATTGTCCAACAAAATAAAAAAAAAGAATAATTTGTACAAGAGTTTAAATTTTAATTAAAGTGGAAAGAGAAAATAGATAGTGATTGCTTTTATGATTAATCTTTCCAGGAGACAACATGTCACCATCTGTGTACATATGTTGTTTAAAGATGGTATAGTAAAATCAAATTATTACAAAAGGTAATCACATCTTTGTCCTTTTGTACAGGGTATATCCATAATTTTATGACATTGTATTAGGTATACTAAGTTACTAAACCAATATAATTCCTTCTTTTTGCTCCTAACTGAAGACACATTTTCATTCAATGCATTCTTCAATCTAGGAAAAACTATGAAAAAAGCATTAATAGCAACCGATTTGATCCGGTCTTCTAAACGAACTTTATGCAACAGCCCTAGCGCTTTGACAGGTGAACAAGGGCTTCAGGAGCCGTGATATAGGATTCACCTTCCGCAATGTCTTCAACAGGTGAACCACCTTTATAAACCACCTAAAAGTTGACCATGCATCAAATGCGCTCGTACAGAAATACATGTATCCCCACCTACGTGAAGCACACTATTTGATTGAAGATACATTCACCAAAGGTCAAAGATACTTAACCAAAATAGTTACATCACGTCGGATATGCCAAAATCACGTTATAGTCGGTATTCTAACGATTGTAAGCCCCGACCAACATTGTAAAAAAAAATGGTACCAAAACATGGATCAAGTAGTTCTCTATATATATAGTTCTCACGTATTGGTGACTTATTGACTTGAAAATAATTTAACAAATAGATAAATTTTAGTCTCCGTTTTAATGTTGGCTACTCTACAAAAAGGAAATGATGCGATGGAATTCATATATGACTCCGCCTAAGCTAAACATGAACATGGTAAGTGATCATCATGACCATGCTTCTATATATTTCAACTACAACCACTTCTAGTAGGAAAAAAGAATGAAGGAACTAGATATTGTGCATCAAATGGAGTCGAGCTAGGCTTATCTTCAACGGTTGAAACGTCTACCATACCCGTCAAAAACAGTATTGGCGACATTTTTTTGTGATAGTAACTGTATATATAGTTTGTTACAAGATTTATTGAAAAGCGTACTTTATATGTGATGTCTCGCACTCGACTTTAATTCGTTATTTTTAATAGGTCGATTCAAATTTATGATAGATATTGAATATATCGAAGAAAATGCAAATCAAGGGATTTTGGTTGTATCATGTATGAGAGAGATTGAATTTCTACAAAAGCATTCATTAAATCCTTGTGTAAAGTGGTTTCAGTATTTCGCCAGCGAAGGAGTTGCCATACAGTGTCATATGTAATGTCTTAGTCACCATAGATTCTAAAACTAAAACATATGTCAAAAAAAAAAAAATATATATATATATATAGGGGTTAAATATAAAAGCATTGCGTTGTTACCATTCTCATTAAAATTTGGGATAAAAATCACTAAAATCATGATTTTCTACTTAAATTCAGAGATCAAACAAAAATTATGTTTATATGGGAATGAAGATTTCGATACAAAATATGAACATTTAATATAATGAATTAATTTGCTTTAAGAACTTGTATCCGGTGCCGTTTGGTTTTATAACCCTTGAAAAACTAGTGTAGTTTAATAACAACTAAGTTTCTTAGAAAAACAAATTGGACTTGACTAACAAATGGAAAGAACAACAACAAACCAATAATAACTAAAACATCGTTGAAATTGCCTCTGCCAAAATTATAATCAATAAATTCGATTATTCTAAAAAGAAAGTAGGTTTACAAAAATTGAATAATGGAAAAACTAATTTGTTAGTATCTCTATGAATGAGAACAAAGTTAGCCTTCAAAATACTTTCAAATCCCAATAAAAAGGACTTCATCACCATGTATGAGAGTGTCAACGACAAGTCTACACAAAGGCTAAGAGGTCAACAAGACCACACAACACTTCTTACTATTAGTTTGCAAAGGCTGTTCGTTGGACATTTCCTTCTCTCTCCTCTTCTTCTTCTCCGCTCTATAAACTCTCATCTCTCACATCTTTATCTCCTGACATTCTTCAAACCCAAAAATTTCATCACATTATATTTTTCTCTCCATTTTTTTTTCTTCTTAACCTCAATTATTAATGGATAACACTACTGACCGCCGTCGTCGTCGTAAGCAACACAAAATCGCCCTCCATGATTCTGAAGGTCCCTTCCTATTCTCTATATACTTTCTACATCCAATTTTACTCTGTTTTCATATCTCTTCATGTGTAGAAGAAAGCAAGAGAGCTGGATGTTTCTATAACTTTAGTCTTATCCATTATCAAAAACAAAACAAAAATGCTTTTTTCCACCTTGAAATTTACTAGTTCCAAGGATCCGAATAAATATTTATTTGAGAGTATACTTGTATAGAAAACGAGGGGTACGTTCACTTCTAAATTAGCAACACCTCGTGCTAACATAAAAAAAAAACTTATCAAGATAAGTTTCTAGTATTAACATAATTATTTAGTATTTAAGAGAATATATTTGTCTCTTCTCAGTTATATTGTATATTTATTATAAGTTTTGAGTTTAATTGGTTGAATCTACAACTATGTGCAGAAGTAAGCAGTATCGAATGGGAGTTTATCAATATGACTGCACAAGAAGAAGATCTCATCTTCCGAATGTACAGACTTGTCGGTGATAGGTAACAATTTCTTCTTATTATTATTCTTTACTTCTTCTGTCTATAATCTCGGCCTAAATTCAAAATTATATTTTTAGACATTTCTAAACAATATAATTAATAGTATGCAAGTATTAACAATTTTGGATACGTTTGTTTAGGCATGTACTTTACATATATGTACAGTGTACCATGTTGTAGAAGGGAGCACATGGCTTCCACTAATTTTTTGTCTAAAAAAGAAAGCACATTTAATTTAAGCTATCACGTTCATTAAGTAACAGATGTACACACACACATATGTAGAGACTAGAGATAGACGTAAGTACCTAATTTACTTTTCTTATCTGTAAGTACTTATGTATAAATGCTTGGCTGGCTCAAATATGGAAATTTGAACTGACAAACCATACAATATATTGGAAAGAAAATATAAATGCTAATGTTTTTTGGATAAAAATATAATTTTATTTTTTTGTGAATTAGGTGGGATTTAATAGCAGGAAGAATTCCAGGAAGACAGCCAGAGGAGATAGAGAGATATTGGATAATGAGAAACAGTGAAGGCTTTGCTGAGAAACGACGTCAACTTCACTCATCTTCTTCCCACAAACATACCAAACCTCACCGTCCTCGTTTTTCTATTTATCCTTCTAATTAGAGAATTTTAATTTTCTTTTGTTTTTATTAAGCCCCACCACCACCCAAGGAGAAAATGAAACTTAAAAAAAATAATAGATGTATAGTAGTGGTTCTTGTTAGTTTGAAGGATTTAGCATCTATTGTTTTCTTTTTGGTTGTGTTTTTTCTATAAAAAAAATTATTATGTAGGTTTCAATTGGTACTCAGCTTTAATCCGTGAGGTTAAGTTTCTATACTATAGGTTTCAATTGGTACTCAGCTTTAATACGTCCGGTTCAATTTTTTTGCTCGTCTATAACTCATATTATCCACACTACTAAGTTTTCAACATGATACTACTATATATTTGCATTATTCAATCATGTAATTAAACCATTTAGAAAATAAAATCATGTAGTTATAGACTTTCAGAGAACTTATCTATCGGTAGCCACAACATATCTGAAAAACGGTTGAATAATAGTTTAATTAGTGACAAACATTGTTTTAACAGTGAAGAATTCACAAATATTAGTTGTAGACTTATAGTTGAGTGATACACTCTGACGAAACTTTTTTGTTTTCTTACCAAACTAATGAAATAATATATCTATACCAAAAATAAAATTACTCCAATTTCCTCTTAAAACATAGCTTAAAATACAAACACGTAATGTAAACTGTGTACCACCAACACAAAATCATAAAACGTCCGTCTCATTTGGTAACGGACTAACACGTTACGGACGTTTTGCTTGTCAAACTGATTTGTCATGGACACAACAGGCCAAACGGATAGAATTTTGGGCTAATATGCTTTTCATGATTACGTAACCAAACGATTCAGTTCGGCCGAAAAGCTACATATGTCGTTTCACATAAACTACAAAAGTCACAATGCCAGTTAGATATAGAGCAATTTGTAGGCCCAATAGTATCCAATTTGGTTGAGCCATTATTTAACAAGGTACGAGTGCAACCAAGTAATTCAATGGTCCAAAAGATATGCTCAAGTCCACTTTTCACAGCCCACTTGTAAGTTCACCATTAGTGTACTCTGCGCTATGCTCTCGGACTCGAACTTTATCGATCGGGTATCTTTTTTCTTTTTCTTTTTTCTCTTCGTTTTTATCAACTCTTTATCTCTTCATACCCAAAAAAAGGACACAGTTCTAGAGAAAAAAAAAAAGGAGAAACTATCGATCTCTAGTTCAAAATTTTATTTCGTTGACACCATTGGCATATCAATCAAGTCTTCATCTTCAGCAAACTTCTACGTAAACATTTACATAATTCTTTCAATAAGATTCTACTGATAAGAATGTGAAACGAGACATTTGAATTATTTCTTACACAAATACGTATAAAAATGTGCAGATATTGATATTTTAATTTGGAGACGATAGCGGAAAAAAAATCAAAACAACTTCTTACGATCAAGAGGAGTATACTTTTTGGATAGATCAAATTAACATCGTTACTTCCCTATAAAACCGATTCTTTCAATCCATCTTTAACATCCCTCTTTAAGTCTTTATATCCCTCCGAAATTTAAGATGCAAGATTAGTTTTTATTCATACACTGTTGTTCATTCATATGCAATTACAGCTACAATGCCCGATGTAATAATAAAAACAAAGTTACATAAGAGGAGTACGTCTACTCTAATTTCGTAGTTTAAGAAAAAAAATTACACGTTTTGCCAAAAAAAAAGTTTGCCAAAAAAAAAAAAAGAAAAAAAATTACACGTGACAAAGCTGTTATATAAGAAAGCTGATAAATTTTAAAAACTCACTTATACCTATATTAGTTATAATTAAGTAATATTCGTTGAAATTTAAAATAACATTTTGATTTAAAAGGAACTCCGAACCATATATCTGTAGAAAATGTTTGAAGATAATTTAAATTAAGGATAATAAGGAGACAAAGTGAATACGTACTGGTCTCTCGTTAGGGGATCTATACGAAAGATGGATTAAATCTTCTTTATTGGCAGAATGTTTGCTGAATTTGTTGAGCCAGTTCTTCTGCACTTAGTTGGCACTCAATTCCAATCTATCAAAACAAAACAAAATAAATAAATAAATACTAACTCTGTTTCATAATAAATGTCATTGTGACACTTTTCATACAAATTAAGAAAATATATTTTATATCGTTTAAATTTAAATTAACTCTTAATATTCTTCAATAGACATGAGGTTTAAATTAGAATTTTATGCTAATTTTTATAGTGAAAACCTAACGTAATATTTATTTTAAAACAAAGAAAATGACACTAGAATGACACTATTTGTGTGAAGCAGAAAGAGTAGATAATTTCGTCTTTTAACTAAAGAAAAAAATATATTTTAAGCAACTTAATTACTAAAAACACTTGCACGGAGACCTATGTTTTATATATGATAGCATAAATCTAGACTAAAATTTCGACCTACAGCCATTGTATAAATGTGTGTACTTATCGGAAATATAACTAAGTCTTGACACGAAGAAACTAAGGCAGCTTGATTTATTTGAATAAAATCAAATATGTAGAATAATTTATTTAGAAATTAAGATTTTGGGTGCTCTTCAATATATAGAATTGTATACGACATAACAAGACACGTGTTATTTCACGCATTGTTCTTTTTTGAGAAAGTCAAATGTGTATATAATAAAAGTTTTAGTGAAAGTATACAAAACAAAGAATAGTTAAGTTTTGTATGTTTGTGAGAAATCTGACATACCCTACGTTTGTGTGCATATATATATACAATGTAGATAAGAATTTTATGTATCATATATTGAATTTCTTATAAATCAAAGGTGTGTATGAATTTAAGTGAATCTCAATGAATTATTACTTATTACACTACCCTACCATTTCTTCCCCCACCATATATCCTATGTACGAAATATAAATGTACTGAAATACACTCATGAAAAATGACAAAAGCAAATCAGTGAAAATTAATTAAGATGATTATTCGTACGTACCTTGATGGTGAAAGAATTGAGCATGGTTTCGTCGACGGTGTTAATATTAACTTGAAGAATCTCAAGAGCCAGATCTTCAAGAGCAGCAATTATCTTCATAACTTGTCCTGGGATCTTATGTGACACCGTTTTGAGTAGCACGTTAGCTCCTGAGAACTTCACTTCCACGTCAGCCAATGCCGATTTTGAGTTAGCAACAAGCTCATTAATCACACTACTCTCATGGTTACTACTGACTGAAGGAGACGAAGAAGATGAAGCAGGAGAGTATGGAGGTGGGTCTCCTAAGCTGCTGCAACTAGCCAGTGAGCTATAAGAACGAAGTGGAGGCTGTGGGATGAGTGGTAGTTGCGGCGGAATGGCTCGGTATGGGCTTGTGGGCTGAGGGGTTCGAGGGCTTATGGGAGGGAGAAGGAGATGGTGAGGTATCTGGTAGTGGTTGATACGCGGACTAAGAGGCGGTTTACGCGGGCTTAGAACAGGCGGTGAAGGACGAGGGCTCGGGACAAGTCTTGGGCTTAGGACTTCGGCGTAGGTCTTACGTTGTTTCTTGGCTTCTAAGGATTGAAGAACTTGTTGTAACTCGCTTATGTACTCCACAACTCCTCCTATGATGGATGCTTGGTCCCCCTTTTATTATTAGGTTGGTTTATGAGGAAAGAAAGAAAATATAAGTCAATATAAACAATCTATATATCACACATTGTGACATGAAAGAAAAAAAAAAGAAATAGAGATGATTAGTGGGACCAAATGTCAATTTTAATTGTCATTATTCTTACAAAAACATAGATATGATATTTTTGATGTATGATAGATAGGTACACCAAAAAGATTAGTTGAACGTATAATATTAATTAGTCGGGCGCTACGACAACTCACATACTGACTAAGATAATTTATGGAGAATATACCCGTTTGACGTAGAAACAAGGCATAAGAGAACGTAAGACGGTTAAGTGCTCGTTCATTTGCTTTCTCCGGTTACGTTCCACGGTTACATGAGACATCTTTTGTTGCCCATCTTGCTTATTATCTTCTTCTCCTTCTCCTTCTTCGTCCTCATCTTTCCCGGTTTCTAGTCTTTGCTTCTTCCTCTTAGGAGATGAGTTTTCATAATCTTGATCCTTAACTAACTCCTTGGAACTTGCGGTTCCATCTTTAGGTGTAGATGCAGCTGTCGGAGATACCTCTCCGGCGCCTTCAAGACTCTCTAAGATGGCAAAAAGATCATCTCCGGCTAGTGAAGTGTCGACGAATTCACACTCTTCAAGAAAATCCGGTATTATCTCCTGCATCGTGACTAGAAATATATTTTTCTCTCTCTCTCTCTTCCTCGTTCGTTGATTTGAAAACCAAAAAAAAAAGCAAAAAAAAGAAGAAGAAAGATTTAAAAGAAAGAGACGCCAAAAGACATATCAAGTTGAGAAAGAGAGATAAAGAGAGTGAATGCCAAAAGGAGTAAATATGAGGGACTCGCATTCATCGAGGACTAAACTATCGCTATCAAATTTCAATTTTTATTATTATATTTTTGATAGGGCTATTTATTATGCGGTTTGTGCCGTTGGATGAAATTTGGGGAGAATCTAGGTTTTTCGTGTCTCTTTAACGTTTTAGATATAAATATGCATATGTATATGTATGGTACGTCTTATTGTATACTACTTTACAAGAGAGATAAAGGTTGCATATTGCAAAGGGAAAGATACATAAATTCCTTAGGAACAGATTTTTATGGATTTCTTTTTTTTTTTTGGGGGGAGGGGGTAAAATTTTAAAAATTCACAAGCTCGGTATAATTGTTTGTTGTACACACATGTAATGAACATAAACGCGGACATGTACGTTCTTACCTCTTTCTTTGTATTTAATTTACGTATATATTTGGGTTGCGAATGGTCCGACCAATCCCGGTTTTCGAGTTAATATAAGGAAGAAACAAAAAAGTATTTGAAATTAGTGAATTCACATTTATTTTAGCGCCTCACTCGTGAGACAATCAATTGAATGAGATGTTGTACATATTCACATTATAAATATTATAAAGAAAATCAACCAATACATATTTAGACACTTTTTTTATGATTGATGCATCAATTTCAAACATGTTATCTGACGACAATTGAATCAAAAAAATGATTTTCACTTTAGAGCCTATATTTTGCCCTTTTCTAATTTCAAAATTTAATCTAAACTTTGAAATTGGTTCTACAATTTTGTTTTTACAGTTTTTATTCAAAACCTATCGGTTATACAAAATGTTAGTTCGGTTCAAAAGGATCCCTAACATGTTCAACTTATTTGAAAACCAGCGAAGACTAGAATCTGAATTAACAGCAATAGTAATATATAATAATTATATATTAATAAGATGAAATACAATCTATATATACACCTCTTTTGTAAGTTCATCTATAAATTGATAGAAGGATAAAACCCTTTAACCCCCCCCCCCCC
>NC_025695.1:41262145-41358049 GCF_000633955.1 Camelina sativa
AAAAAAAAAAAAGACAAAATATATATATATATATATATATATATATATATATATAGATCTAAGGCAATAAATATTTGATGTCATACTAGTCGTGCCTCATTTTGTCTCATCAAAATCAAATTACATCTTGAGGAGCCACCCTTGATATCATTTGTACTTTCCCTTTCATTTTTATTTGTTTTGAAATTTTTTGTACATGAATATATATATATATATATATATATATATATTTGTAATGAGTCCATTAAAATGTTTTAGAAAAATAAACGAAAATTTAAGAAGATGGAGCCAAGACAAACCAGGTAGTCGTTAGGTTTGAAGTTAATGTGTTGGCTGTCAGATATTATCTTTACCTGACCATGTCTTTTTAGTAACGGGTCTCGTCTCCTTTATGTTTTGTTTCTAGCCCAAAATTAACGAAACAGCATCAACTAAACAAACTATAAGTGTATTTGTTTAATGCAATGTCTATATATATATAATATGCCATCAAATAATGCCTTATAATTATACAAATTACTTCTTGTTTTTACTACCATAATCACATGTCACAAAATCCAAACGCGTATCTATAAAAAATATATTTTTCATGAATCCACTATGGTTAGATGTGATTAAACTCAAATTCGGTTTTCGATTTTAATCACACACAGGACAAACTTAATGTACTGTGTACATAAAAACAATACACGGACAATGTACCTAGTTTAATTTGTCAGTTACTTTTATGATTTAGGGGACACAGTGATCTAACTAAATTTTAATTATGCATGCATGCATGATATTAATTAATTTGACATGACTCGGATCCAAGGTAGTCTTATTCAATTTCATATATATACGGATACCCTCTTTATGGAGACTATGACATGTTTTTAATATTCGTACAGTTTTGTCTTGCTCTATTTATTTCGTAAATCAGGGTCGACATTTCTATAACAAACACCGTTGCTCGTGACATTACTCTTAACAAAAGAAAAGGATTGAAATTAATTGATTTTATATATGACATAACGAAACGTTACGTTGATTATATTCTTCCTGCAGTCTCATTTAAAAAGTCATGAGTTGTCGTCGATAAATACAAATCAAAAGCAAACAAGCAAAAACTCGATCGACTACAAGGAATATATATGAATACTGAAATTTATTGCATTTTATTATAATAATTGACTTTTGAAGCAGTTAATCAGATAACTGAGGATGAGAAAGTTGCCAAGTTGTGCAGGAATCAAAATCTGCAAGTTGAGCAGCAATCAGTACTTCGGAAACAAGTATAATAAAGATGGTGGGCGGCTTTCAATGAAACGGACACGCCATCTCCGTGCCCGAGATTCTACTTCTTCATTCATCCACATGCATGGTTTATATACACCCATCATACATGGATCCATTTTATCATATATATCTACAGTATACACACATATACATGTATATATATAATATATATTAACCATATATATCTCCTTAATGCAATGATCATGATCTTGTTGCGGTTTTAGGGTTTTTGATTTTGTCAAACGTTCATAATAAACAAGATATATAAACTTTCCAAATTTATATTAAATTGTCTGTACACATATAGTTAGATCTTTGTAGTTGTGAATTAGATAGTCAGTTTTCAGATATAGATAATTTGTAGTTCCAGTTCTTTTTAGTCATTGGTTTTACTATTATATATGAGACCACGACAGGGTTATGACGAATGAAATCATTTTTCAAAAATAGTACCGACTCTAGCTTGGTTCCAAATGTTTAATTTTATCTCAATATATCTGGCTTCCAAATAACTCGCACTCATTTTTTGAATCACATATCGGATGTATATGATGTCAAACCTTTAAAGTCCTCTTATGTTTTTAAAACTCTTATAAGATCAAAGACATTGAGTACTGTTCGTAGTTTCAACATGGCAGAAACTAAAATTTATGTTAGTGTGTTCACTAATACATAAATGAGATATAAATTAAGGGACTAGTTTGAGGTTTGTTAAAAGTTATAAACTTTCATTTCGCATATGCAAACTTCCTTGTTTATTTAGACATATCTAAACTACAATTTAATTTTTTTTTAATATTTTTTAAAATGAATCGAGTTTTTGGTTTAGAACAAGAAAAATATCAGCGCATCGTATGACACATTAACCAAACTATTAATATAGTTGGTTTAGTCAATTTTATAAATCTTTATCTCTCTAGTTTCTTAATGAAATCCACATTCATAGCAATATATTTATATATATGCGCATCCCGCACCCTCTATATTGAACGCATGCATGTAAACGTTTCGTTAGTCTCTCTGTAGACTATACAAATTTGCATGCATGTGCGTAGCTGTGTATGTATGGGGACGACGCACGAAATTGTGAATTTTGATAGTGTTAGTCGCATTGGGGACCAAAACGCTGAATGCCCTAAATGGCTAAATGCTACACCTGCATCCTAAAATCGATTCAGAGAAGGAAAAAAACAAAACCCTAAGTTTGTAGCTTTGAACTAAAATCAGCTCTAAAACCCTAGCTCCGATCAAACATTAAATGGCTCATTGGGATACATCAAGGGCTTCCGCGCGTTGATAAGGCTCACAAGAGATTAATATAAAATTAATGTAGAACCCTATATATATATATATATATATTTCATTTAGTTACCAAAAAGTAATAATGAAGAATCCTAATTAAAGATAAGCAAATGAATAATGATATCCAGACAGGAATATATTCAGTTGAACCAATTAGCTAGCAAGTTTTTCTAGTTTATTTTCAACCCTCTCATTTTAATGATTTTTCTTTCTTTGATAGAAGGCTTCATTTTTAATGAAATTCAAATCCATGATACATATAATGATATAAACATCGTCGCCAACTTTTCCCTTTTTGAGTTTTTTCCATTTAAAATTCAAAATTTTATTTATTTATTGATACTACATATTTGTCTCTATCTATACGCGCACTTATTACATTTGCATGACAAAAATTTAATTTCCTTAATTTCTGCCTGCACCCTACCTACGTATAACATCCCTACACGTCTCTCCTCTCTCTGTAATTCGACAGTCACAAGGACACGACTATATGGTGTTGCATATAACTGCATGTATTTTTCTTATCTGTTACATATCAACGGTAAAATGTGAACTTATACGTAAATTGGCAAATGTTTTGTACTAGAAGCAGAATCTAAGAATTTTGAATGATGACATTTTTATTTCTATTTGTTTTTTTGGGTAAAAAATAAAATCGATTATAGTAGAAACAAAATTGTAGAAGTAGCTGAAGAGGTGAATGAGATGGGTCCGACTCAAACTTTAATCACTACGAAGATCTGAAATTTCATTTACTCTCACCACGAAATACATGAGCCACACTTTATTGCACTCACTCAGTCTCTCTCTCNCTCTCTCTCTCTCTCTCTCTCTCTCTCTCTCTCTCATCGCACTGTGCTTTATTGCATGATTACAAGTTATGAGTTTCATCATCTATGTAACACAAATATCGTAGGTAATAATTGTGTTTGTAACACAAATGGGTTTCCTAAAAAACAACTTAGCTCATAACTGTTTTCTTTTCCGATTTAGAGTAAAAATTAGTGAGTTTCACAAAAGTAGTTGGATAGGTTTACAGCTTTTCTTTTTTCTTTTGTTTCTTTTTTTTTCTTTTTTTTTTTTGATAAAAAAAAAAGGTTTAGAGCTTTTAATCGGAAAGTAAAACCATATATATATATAGAGGAAAGTTAAGGAACAAAAGAAAATCATCTTGTAGATTACAGTCAACCATCTATTTATCTGATGGCTTCCCAATATAAGCCTTAATTATTATAAAATCTGAAAACTATTCTAACATTCATTAATCATTTGCAACAAACCTAAAACTAATAATCATATTAGTATATGATACAAAAATGCCATGCATGTTTTAGATCAAGCAAGAGATCCTCCTCGGGGTGAAACAGTTAATTTACAAGTAGATTTGTCTTTATATAAACTGGACCAGTGTTTAACATTGTAAGACACATTAATGACATGAGACAGTCCACATACAACATATAAAACATTTCATAAAGAAAACGTACTATTTTATGTGACCGCAAATTAAAGAACAAGAAATAATACTCTTTCGTTCATAAATGGATGTTTTGTGAAAATCGTATTGATCACATAACTCCTAAGTATTTGTAATCTATTAAATAATTTGTGGGGTGAAATAATAATGAGTGCTAGATTTTGAAGAAGAGAAATGGCTTCTCGGAAATATGTGGGGACCCAATAAGACTTATGATTATTGCAAATTAGATTCGAAGAGCCCACAAGTGAATGCCATGTCCCCATCTTCTACTAGAAGAACCGCAATGAGTGGTTATGGTTATGGTTATGGTTATGCACCTTTTTGTGATGTGGTGCATGCATCTTCAATTTGTTTGTTACTCTTCTAGTAGGATCAGATTTCAGCAAAATATTCAAACTTGAATGCTTCAAAATTGATAATTTTGTAAATCTCGTGCATATGTATCAACTAACCTAACATATTTTGGCCATTTGTGATTTTTTTTTATCTTTATAACCGAGTTGTTATTTAGTCTCACATGATTCTTCGTTAATTTCATGTATCAACTAGCCTAACATTTCAAACATACATACATATTTCATTAAATATTACTAGTGTTGAGCTAGCCAACAATGCAATAATCATGAAAAAAAACTGGTTCCATTTGAATATCAAGGGATGGAGAATTTAACAAGGGTTGACTTGACTTCTTCCAGTTACCAAAACAAGTAAAATTTTGTTACTTTTTTTTCCTCTCGAGTGGTGCAACAGAAGAGGTACGAACAAAACTCTTGTCAGATTTTGAAACTAGCCAGAAGGTAAAAAAGAGCAATCAATTTTTAACTTCGAAGGAGACAACAAATGCAAGAATAATCAATCTTTGTAAATAAGCTTCAAGAATGTCGTCTGGTTCGGACTTAAAAAATGTGGACCTACTTGTCTTTGTTTCCCCATTTATAAAACTCTCCGTACCTTTAAAATTAAAACATAGAGCAGCAAGCATCCAATGGCTCATTAGTGGGCCAATAAAAAAACTTAGCCGGTCCATAAGCGAGCCCACTTAGACGCTTCTATTCACAATCGTCGACTTGGCAAATCTAAAAAACACGCGTCCGCACGTGACACCGTGTCGTGTCTACTAGGGTTTGTGAAAAACTCTGTAACTGTTACTCAAAAGAAATTAGAAAGTTTTTTTCAATTTTCTCCGATTAGTCTACTACTCTTCTCTTCTCGTGTTTCTTAGGGTTTTGGAATTAAGAATGTTGCGATCAATTCTTGTTGCTTTGTTTGGAAGCAAGTTCTGAAAATTTGAGGTACCGTTTAAGTTTCTTTTGTATGTGCTTTGTGTGTATTAGGAGACTTGTTGATCCTAGGGTTTTAATTATAGTTTAAAGAAGAAGAGTTTTGCGCAATGTCTATAGAAGTGAAGTCGATGGATCAAAATTGTCGGTGTCTTGAGTTAGAAGAAAGGGTTTTGAAAGGTGAAGAAAAGTACACCGAGTTAGAAACAGAGTTGCAGAAACAGAACAAAGAGTGTGAATCACTTGAACTGAGGATTAAGGAATTGGAATCTGAGAAGTTAGTAGTGGAAGAAGAGTTGAGGAATCTTAAAGAATCTGAGGAGAGTTCATTGGTTGAGCAGATGATGGTGAACGGAGCGTTGGAGATTGAGAAACAGGTGGCTGTGAAAGAAGCTGAGGATTGGAAGTCAAAGTTTGAGAAGCTTGTGGAGACGGTTCGAAAGTTAGATGAGATTGGTGGGTTTAGATATGGAGAATTGGAATTGGATGAGAATGTGAAGCTAGGATTGGAGTTAGCTAGGATCAAGGATAATACTGAATCTTGTAAAGTGGATAAAGATTCTCTGAGTAGGGAAGGGTTAGGTTATCATCAAGGTTCAGGTGAGAAGAACATATGTTTCAGCCTTTTGGTTGGCGTTAGTAAGTATAAGAATCATAGATTGAGTTTTTAGTATATATCCGCTTGTGTGTCGCTTCTTAGGTATAATGGATTTGATTTTGTTTATCTTTTCATGTAGGCTCACCTTATATGACCACACCGGTCAAAGACTACTATATCTTGGGGAGAGACAGAGATAACATGTCTTCTCGGGGACGAGTAAATAAGATGTTGTCGTTTGAAGATGATGATGGTGACAAATCGACTGGTGTAGTTGATTTATGTGATGGTGAAACAGAGGAGAGAAGCGAGAAGGAGTCTACTGATGCTAAGGATGCTTTAGAGGAGAGAAGAAGTATTGATGAGAACTATGAAGATGAAGATGTTGAATCTTGTGAAGCTGACAAAAGCACTCCTTGTGGCCGTAAGAGGAAACGGGTTATTGCCAGCGATTCAGAAACTGATGATGATAATGATGATGAAGATAATATACCTATTTCAATACTCAAGAACTTGAAACCAAGTGATCAAGAAATGGTAGATACACCGACCAAAGGAGAGAGTGGTTCCAGGAGATTGAGTGGACAGCCTCGTCGAGTATCCTCAAGACTGAGGAAACAGAGAGTTTCTGAAGAGATCTCTGCTCCAAGTGAGAAAAATTCACCAGAGAGAGCTGTGGGGATCCCAACAATTGGTAATGCCGAGGATGATGAGACAGAAGAAGAGCCAGAGAGCGAAAGCGCAAGTTTGAATGGGTTTATTGTTTCTGATGATGATGATGACAGTCAAGTGAGTGTCAGTGAAAGCTCTGATCATGAAACCGGAGAAGAGGAATCTGATGGAGAAACCGGTTATGCGGATGTCATGTCAAGGTTGAGGAGGGATAAGAAACCCGAGAAGCGGAAATGGGAGTACGAAGCAGATATGCTTGCGGATATCGGTAAAGATCCCGAGCTTTGTATGAGAGCGGTTTGTGTTATGTATAGGCTTCAAACAGAAGATGAAAAGTTGAGTAGCTCAAGCCGTATCTGCAATGGTATCGGTTTCAACAAGTTTGATGCTGCAAGGTTAGTAACTAGCTAGCAAACCCTTTTTCTTGATCTGTTGTTAAAACTGTTTTCTTGATTTTGCGTTCTTGAATGGTTTTGATTTAGGGGAACTTACATAGCGAGTTTTCTGACGGATGGGGACCCCAAGAATGATTTGAAGAAATCGGTTGAGGAATTGGAAGATTTCGACTATAAAGCCGTTGAGGATTGCGAAAAATTTGCATGCCGATACTGGAAACAACTCTTCAAGATCTATAACAACAGAGATGATCCTTTCTTCGCTCGTCCTCCATCTCCATAATAACTTGGGGGAATAAGCCTCACCGTGAACATGTTTATATTATGGTGCTTTTTGGGTCCTGATGATGACTGAAACATAGGTTTGAATGAATAAAAGATTTGTCACAAATGTTTTTAACAGTCCAAAACATGATGAGCCTACGCAC
Organism: Camelina sativa; assembly: GCF_000633955.1. NCBI lineage: Eukaryota > Viridiplantae > Streptophyta > Magnoliopsida > Brassicales > Brassicaceae > Camelina > Camelina sativa. The sequence continues at coordinate 41,269,582 of NC_025695.1, forward strand.
GCTCCACCAAGTACGTGGTATAATGTATAGTTCCTTCGATTGAGAGGGCATTTATAGCCTTCCAAAGTGAGCAAATGTATAGTACAGACTACAGATATTGACATGTATAACCTTCAACTATGTTACCATATATATATATATAACACATAGAATACATTTTTAAAAGAATTCAAGAACCGGATTGTTTAATGTGTAATGTTTAATGTTTAAGGAATGTTTAGTTCGGTTTAGTTCTGAACCGGATTATCACAACTCACAAGTTGAAATTAGTGACTAAAATATACAATGATCTTCCATGAAAAGGAAAATTACAGAACCAGTAAAGTATATCAAAAAAACAGGCTGTAAGATACTCATATTTTTTTCTAATCCTTCTCATACACAGCTTAGACACAGAACACAATTAACCGTTACTCTCGTTAATCCTCTAAATTTTTAATAAAATGACAACGCACCAAACCAACGAGTGATTAGAGAGAGTTTAAGCTGTCTTGACCCCACGTTCTCTGTGGCATGTTTTCTTTATTTTGGCTATTTAACCAATTCTTTTAGGTTCCTCTGTTCTTCTATCAATCCGGTTATTTTTTTTTTCTTTATTTCTGGTGAGATATTACGAAACCACCAAGAAAAAAAGATTCCTTCGCCGGAATAAATCACCGGAGATAAAGAAAAAGAATGGCGTCCCTGAAATTTCCCTTGGAGATTCTCGCCGTCTTCGTCATCATCTCCGTGATTCTTTTGCCGATTGCTCATGCTCAATCTTCTTCGCCAGCTCCCGCACCCACCAGCGACGGTATTAATATTATATATAGGACAAATCTTTCTTTGATACCAAAACCAAAAACAAAAAAAAAAACTAGCTAGTTTGGAGAACAAGAGATTGATATTGTGTTTTTATGATTTGTGTGTGTGTGTGTGTTTGGCAGGAACATCGATAGATCAGGGGATAGCGTATGTTCTAATGTTGGTGGCGTTGGCGTTGACTTATTTCATTCACTAAAACGTGATGGATCCGATCATTTTGTTTGTTATCATCCACAATGGTTTTGCTTTCTCCTAGTAATTTTGTGTTCTCCAACTCTTCTTTTTCTATGGTTTGTGACGTGAGATTTGTAGAAAGTCAAAAGTAGGTTTTGGTCCTCATGCTTTGTTCTGTTTTTTGTTGGTTGGTTTATTCATGTAATTTATTTGTTCTTGTTTAATGGAAAGCGTAATTATAATAATTATCGTTCAAAGAAAAAAGAAGAGGGCAACCTCGTGCTAGCTGCTGGTTTCGGACACCTAATCATGCCACATTTTATTTGAAAAAGCATATATCCTCCTACGTAAAATTAATCCGGAGATGATTCCAAAATCACAACTACTATGACCCATCGACGACAATCTCCGCTTTGTCGAGGCCAGTCTTTGAGCCACTTTTTCTGGTCATATTTATTCTATTTGTTTGAGTACTACCTACTAAAGGCGATGACGCCAATGGATGACGAGAAATATTCTTATATAACCGTTTTACAAAGAAAACACGTAGATATATACTTACTCTCAAATTCTAAATATAATTATTTTTACTCTAGCGTAGTAGCGGTCGTATTTCATTGAAAAAGAACATGTGAACTTTGGTGTCGCATATCTTTGTTTATTTCTGATCCATTCTGAATCCTATATGCATACTTTAGTTGTGATGAAATGCTTGTTTTGAGCCCATTTGCTTGGTACTCTTTATGTATTATGGTTGTCTCAGTTTTGTTAGCTTAACTTCTCAACTTTTTCCAACTTCTAAGTGTGAAAGTAAAAATGAACTTGTTACATAAAGTATGCCTTTTATTTCCTCTTCATCTAAAATTCCAGTTTGTTGTCAAAGAGCTTGGTGTTAAACCTTTTAGAGTATATGACACGCCGTAAATATTTTCGTCTATAACCATTTTTGTGTCTGTGGTTTCATAGAATTTTGCAACTTTTATATGGAGTCCTATAGAGAAGACTGAGAGAAAAGACCTCTCATAATTTTGCAAAGTGATGAAATATTAATTTATTAGAGGTCTTCTCTTGCAAATTTGTAATGTCTCAACCAATAGACTATCTGACTATGCTTTGATGGTGTATCTATTTTTGTTTTCTTTCTTTTCTATGACCTTATTACACTTTTTTTTACGCTCGTCAAGACTATACAAATGTGGCTCCATGGTTGGATTTGGGGTTTATAAGCTTCCTATTCAATTTGTGAAGATTAACTGTTCGGTTGTGTTATATATTTTTAGAATAAAATTATCAGTGAACTTACATTTTTTTAAACAATATATTAATTCTAATAAAATTTACAAAATATCGGCCATATATAAAAAAAACATAAATATGGAACATGGTTTAAGCTTATTCTTTAGTAATTAATTATGCAACAAAAACCAAGACCATTTTATATGATATGACTATATATATTGGAAATATCAAAATGATGGATTGCGATTGAGTTTATAAGCTGCAGCGACCGATTCAGCGACGCCTCCAGGAATAATATGGTTAAAAGGAGAATGATTAAGCTCAGCTTGAACCACTGCTTCTGCGTCTTCACTTGTCACTGATTTGTCCCTCGTTACCTTCACATCAATCTCCGCGATAACGTCGCTGAGATTTGTCTTCTCGTCCTTCTTACCTATTTTTTCGTTACGAGCAACCGCTTCACTTGCCACGGCTGTTACACCACCGCGATCATCTTCTATGTTGTCTCCGACAGCTCTAGTTTCCACCTCTTTTATGGCAGCTACGTCGGTGGTTTCCACTGGTTTGTGGCCAACATTCATGGCTGCTGCTTTTAGAGCCTCCGTTAACGTCGTCGACCTCCCAATAAGTGCTTCAGCCGCCGTGGATATTTCTTCTGTTGGACCTACATACTATTTCAAATGGTTGCACATCAGTTTATGTGTTAAACGTTGTTAGCTATAACATGATAAAATCAATTAAACTTCAAACTTTTAAAAAATACTATATGGTCGTAATCATTTTGAGGGTGTTTTTATAGAATACTTATTAAAATGTATTAATGTACAAACGCAAACACTATACGCAAAAAAAAAAAATAAAGGTTCTCATTTGTTTTTTTTGTTTATCATTTACACAACATGCAAAAAAACAAGAGAAATGAAAACGTGAAAACGTTACTAAAACACACAATAAATTGTAAACGTAAACTCGTAATAGCCTAATACAAACAAAATTTCCAATCTAATATCTTACACCTTCACCGTTTAGTGTCTGAATACACTTTATTAACTGTACCTGTCCACCGGGACTAGACTGTGAGACGCTATAGTGCTCCTCGACAGAGATGTTGGTGAAATTTCCACCATCCTCAGATGAACCCATCGTTCTAGAGTTCTTTGAACTTCTTTCTTTGACTGCATTACCTTTCATAATTATCTGTCTTTCGTTTAAATAAGGAAACGGGATGTATGTGGCAATAACAACGGGTCCGTACAACTTCATTTGACACGTGGGCATATAACACTTCACGTGTCCCGTATTTAGCTGCTTAAGCGAGAGTGACCTTTTCGATGTATTGGTGAGACCATACTGTATATATACTTTTGGACCTTCAACAACCCCGTAAAGCCTAATTAAACAGCTCCATATATATATATATATATATACGTTTTTAACAACTTGCATGTTTTTGACGTTAATTGTCTTTAGTTTTGGAAAGTTTTTTTTTTTGGTCGTCAAAAGTAATAAAAACAAAAAATGATTGGATTTTACTGATTATTGATGCAACAAAATCGGATAGGCTTCAATATACATAGGATTGGATCAAAAGCTAATCTTGGTAAAATTGGATACTTGGGACTTCGGCTTTTTATATTACAGATTTAAAAATAAATTGCAATTTAATAATATCAAAGAGAAGTGTTGCATGGACTGGAATTGAGTTTATAAGCGGCAGTGACGGATTCAGCAACACCTCCAGGAATAATACTATTGAAAGGAGAATGAGTGAGCTCAGCCTGAACCACAGCTTCTGCATCTTCACTCGTCACTTCTCTATCTCTCGTAACCCTCACATCAATCTCGGCCATAACGTCGCGAAGATTTGTCTTCTCATTTTCGTTTACTATTTCTTTGTTACGAGCTACCGCTCTACTTGCTACAGCGGTTACACCACCACCGTCGCTTTCCAAATCCCCTCCACCGACAGCCCTAGCTTCCACCTCTTTTATGGCAGCCACGTCAGTGGTTTCTACCGGTTTGCGACCTACATTCATGGCCGCCGCTTTGAGAGCTTCTGTCAATGTCGTCGACCTCCCTACAAGTGCTTCAGCCGCCGTTGATATTTCTTCTGTTTGGCCTGCATAGTACTATATCTCATTGCGTTACATGAGAAGAGATTAATGAAAAGAAAAAAAAACAAAATCAAAGTCTTACGTTTTTTTATACAATACCTGTCCACGAGAAGTAGATTGGGAGATGCTAAAGTGCTCCTCTACAGATACGTTTGTTAAACTAGCACTATCCTTCTTTGTTGTTGTTGAACCCATCGATCGTTTTTCACTTTTTTTACTTCACAGTTTCTTCTTTTATGTTTTAAATAAGAAAACAGAAGGGACAACAAACATTTGACACATCAGCTTTTAACAGCCACGTGTCCCATGCTTATGCGACAATTTGACTTTTTACATGCACCAAGTTAGATCTGCGCGATGTTGTTCTATATATTTTGAAATATATTTGATGTTAAAAATATGATTTTTATTTTTTTAGAATTATATTAATAACAAAAACTATGGTTTACATAATGATATATAAATGGACTAAAAAAATTACGATGGTTTGTAACTCTGTGTATTTATCATTTATATTTAAGTCGGGTAAATTTAATCGTATAATTGGCTTTTTCTCCTATTACTTGTTATATTGAAGATATATTAGTGCATTTATTTTGTGGTGTATTTTTGTAGTTTATAAATTTAATCATCTAAGTTTATATTTTTTTTTGGTAAGAATCATCTAAGTTTATATAGTTTGTGTTTTTCTTACATTATTATTTGTTTGTTTTCTTTTGTAAATTATCAATTCTTTTTAATAACAAATCTACGTATGTCAAAGTAAATAGACATATTTTTACTTTAGTTTAGTTTTGTGTTGTTATTTAAATACTATACTTATGTTAAATTGTATACAATTTATTATTATGTTAATTGTCAAAGTTATAGATGATTTAGTTTTCTTTAATTTAAAAAAAATTGTTTCTTGATCTTAAATATTGTTTAATTTGTCATTGGTGTTCTTATATATAAATCTTGAGAGACAATGAACCTTTCTTATCACACGCTAAAATTCAAATATTGCAATCATTATTATGATTTTTTTTTATAATACGTAACTGATTTACTCTAGTTTATGTACGCTTCAGTGCTTCACAAAAAGAGTTTATCTTCCAATCACGCTTGAGAGATTATTCTAGAAACAAAAAAACTACTGACTTGTTGCGCTTACAAAGCTCGAGAAATAATTTATTTATTTGTTTTCAATTTTTCATAGTATTTATATTTACATACCATTATATTTTTTTTAAATGACACCCAAAATTTAATTCTTTTATTTTCTTTATAACTTAATTGTCTCACTTACACCCAAAATTTAATTCTTTTATTTTCTTTATAACTTAATTGTATCACTTACTTAGATTTTCATAAAATCTTAGAACTCTTGATTCATATGGTGAGATAATATAAAATTCAAATTATAACAATTTCTATATGTTAAATCTTAATTATTATAAAAAAATATTATATATTCAAATAAAACTGAAAAATATATACTACACAAAGAAAATTTAGATCGTAAATAATAATTTTACAGATAAATATTATAGATTTTGTATATATAAATTATAGTAAAATTATTTAATAATTATTATTAACTCGATTAAGTTGTTTTAACATATGTACATGTGGAATAGAAGAAAAAAAAATTATTATTGGATAAAAAGGCTGAGTTGTATTAATTGTTATATTTTAGGTGATCATCTATTTTAAATGATGTGTCAGCTCTAAGTTTTTCCAAATTATTGGATAAAAATGCTGAGTTGTATTAATTGTTATATTTTAATTGGTCATCTATTTTAAATGATGTGTCAGTAGTTTTATTGAATTGATTTGTGAGAGACGGACCCACGTGGATGATGGGTATGCTTTTGGGCCTAAGTGCAACGCAGTAAAGAGGCCCAATGAGTTTAATAAAAGACACGTGCATAGTCCGTGCTGCCAGCTGTTTAACGCATTTCCGAGTCGGGTTTTTTGAAAAACGGAGCTTTGACCCGTATCCGGAAATTAAATTCATCGGAGCGCTTAATTTGAGTCCACAATTAAAAGTCTGACGAAGAAGGAGAAGAAGAAGAAGAAGTACTTTTTTTTTGCTTTTTTTTTTTGTTCTTTTGCTTTATTTGTTTTTTTTGTTTCCGTCTTTTTTGTGGTGTGTCAATGAAATGGGAGAAATGGAGATCGAAGAAATCGAAGGTGTTCTTGAGAAAATCTGGGATCTACATGACAAGCTTAGCGATGAGATTCACTTGATTTCGCGTTCTCACTTCCTCAAATCCGTTAAACCTTCGAATCGATCGGAGAAGAGGAAGACGGCTCATCATCATCACCCAAACGGCGTAGATGATAACCGACCGGGTTATGTTTTCATCAAAGGATTCGCCGTTGACGATAACGACGACGACTCCACGATGCGAGAGGCCAAGAGTCTTAACGCTATTCGAACCGCTCTTGAGAACCTTGAAGACCAGCTTGAGTTTTTCCATGTGAGTCTCGCTGTTTGATTCTCTGTGTTTCGATTCGTCATTGATATAAAGCGAAATTGAAGAGACGAATGTGTTGTGAGATTTGGGAGAATAGCTTTGTTATATATATCACTTAGGGTTTGTGCTGATTTTTTCTGAAGAGAATTGAGCAAATCTCAACGTCTCTGAAATCGATTGTATCTGCTTCATTCTCATGATTAAGCCGGTTTGAGGCAATTTAGGGTTACAATTGATTTGGTTATTATGTGTAGTTAGGTTTTAGGTCTTTGTGGTAGGTAATTCCATTAGCTAGGTTTACGAATAAGAGTTTCAGATTTTGAATAAGCTAAGGTAATTATGGGACTGCTAAGGAACAATTACTGATTCAGGGGTTGTATATGCATAAAGATTGTTATGGTCTCATGTACAGAATCCATTGTAGATTATATCTAGACCAAAGAATGAGAGTGTGGAAGCTTTTTTTGCATATATAGGAGAATCGCATGGATATGTTTATTTCTCTCTTTGTCTCTCATATAGTTTCTCAGTTTACTTCTACCACCTGATCTCGTAATCTGAAAGACAATATGTAAAACTTCTTTCTCTTTGCTCTGCAGACTATTCATACACAGCAACGAACAGAGAGAGATGTCGCGGTTGCCCGGCTTGAGCAGAGCAGAATATTACTAGCAATGAGATTGGCTGAACACCACGGCAAGAACTACGGAGTCTTAGAGGAAGCTCTTGCATTTGTTGGGAGCATTAAAACCGCCAGTCATTTCGTCTCGCCTGATCACCTCTACGAGTCCTTGCTAAACCCATCTGGAGCAAACTCTATTCCTCCTGATGGCCAGAAGTCAAACTTTGTAATCACTGCCTTTGCCTCGACTTTCGGGTTTGCCAAAAGAGCACTTGGATTCAACCATGTGAGAGGCCTACTTGGAAACGCTGCTATATTCGCCATTAGCATGGTTGCTATGCTACATCTTCACCGAGTGGCTACTAGTGAACGTCATGTACAGAAGAAAGAAGACAGATTCTACAGAAGCCAACGAAGGGATTCATATGGAAGAAGAGGAGAGATATCTTCAGGTGACAGAAGTTTGGACCACTTGGACGTGATGATGGCTCGTGGTTAAGACCAAAGACCGAACTTGTCCTCTACACGTGATGATACTCAGATGCCTCCAAATCCTCCAAGAAGACAATTGTTGCTCTTTTATGATCTTGTTTTCGATATTATCAGTAAAAGGATAAGAACTTGGAGGCAATGTGTTGGAATTTTCTGAGCTCTTCTGATGCAAATATCGTTTCTTGTCTTCTCGTTTTGATTGTCAATCACTGGTTAAATTTTTGTTTGTTTTGTTTGGTTGGTTTGATTTTGTTGATTTTAATTACGGTTAGGGCATCTTTAAAGGGACAACTTTTTTTTGGTGTTCTTAGACTAAATATATTAGAAAAATAATGTAAGATTAGTAGTTAAGATCTTTTGTTAAAAAGTTAGTTATTGGGAGAACATGTTTAAAATCATAAGACTTAATAATCTAATATTCTTAAACATATTACAATTATAAAAACTTATAAAAAAATATTTAAATTTCAAACTTATAAAACTTTTACTAAAATTCAAAATACAATACCAAATTGCTCTTAAAATAATTGGTTTAAACTATTATTATTGGGATCATAATGATAGTGAAAATTGTTGGAAGAAGATGCCATAAAAGGGTTGAGAAAGAAAATGTTCTTGGTGAAAGAAAGAAAATGGTTTGATTTTGAGTTGGTATGTTTGATTTGCTTGATTTGATCTTGTGCTCTTCTCATATATATAGAACTTTGGTCATTTCGGACAAGACTGTATCTTTTGCATGTGAACAATCAGACAAGAGTGTATGTTTTGCATGTGAACAATCGGACAAACTCAAAAAAAATCTTGTGACTCTGTCCAAGCAAAGAAAACAAATACATGTGACTTAGTCTTTAAAACTTCATTCCAAACACCAAATTCCAAATACATGTGACTCAGTCTTTAAAACTACAATCCAAAGTAAATTACTTTAGCTGGATCACTTGGTCCTTGAGCTGGATCACTTGGTCCAATCGCAGTTGTGGTTGCGGAGGATAGTAACAGGTCTCAACCTCCTCTTCTGAATCGCTACTACAGTCTAATGGGCTGTTTATACCATAGTCATATAAAGAGTCCATGACTTGTTCAACCTGAAAACTGAAAACACATAAATAAGTATAACATTTTAGAGTCCCAATAGATAAATATGAAACACATGTGAAACCGAAAACACATGGATTTATTAAACATAAGCCGATTCATTAAAAACACATGTGAAACATAAACATAAGCCGATTCATTATGAACATAAACTAGAGTTAAAACAAAAGACAAACATACTTAAAACAAATATAAGACAAACATACTTAAAACAAACAACATAAACTAGGGTTAAAACAAACATAAACTAGAGTTAAAACAAACATCTAAGCTAAAACATCTAGCGTTTCTTTCTTGGCAATGAGAGTGTCAAGAATGGACATCTTTTGAAGTTCTTTCATGCCCTCTAAATCCTTCTTTTTGATCTCCTACATGTGACTAAACTCTGCCGATGGTGCAGCCATTACCTACTTCAGTCAAATCAGAAGTAAATAAAGGTCATTTAGTGTTTTAAATATGTAAACCAAAAAGTTTGGTTTCGTTAAAGCATTGAACTCAGTTTACAACTATAGTCTACACTATCACAACTAAACAAGCAACATAGACCATCGCAATCACTTTACAAGCAACTACTCAAACATATTATACAATAGACAAACCAATCTTTAAACCAATCACTCAAACACCACTCAAACACAAACCATTTAGACTATAGTAGCAATTCAAACCAATCTTTAAGTGATTCAAACCATTAGACTATAGTAGCGATTCAAACCAATCACTCAAACACCACTCAAACAAAAACCATTAGACTATAGTAGCGATTCAAACCATTAAACTCAGACACCACTCTTCAAACACAAACCATTAAAACATATTATACAATAGACAAACCAATCACTCAAACACCACTCAAATCTTTAAACCAAAATGGTCGAACATTGCATTACACAAATAATCCAAGTTTAAAAGTTTGTTGATGGATATCCGATTACAAGAAATAAATCTAATCAAACAAGCAACATTCACAAAACTGTGAATATACACTTACCTTGTGACAAACCTTGTGATTTACCTTTTACTATCGAGTAATGCAGGTTTGTTGATGGATATCCGATTTAATTTCCCACGTATAACCTCACCTACAAGCCTCATAAACAAAGAAAAATCGATTAATGTTCATCACTGTAAGGCTAAAGCATAATCGATTAAGGTTGATTTCAAATACAGGGCAAAATCGCTTTGCAATCACTCATACAAATCGATTAAGGTTGATTTCAATTACAACACACGACACTCAAAATTGACTCATACAAATCCTATATTGGTTAATCAAAACCTTTGACAGATGAGACGAAACCCTATTTACATTATACTAAATCGAAACCAAATTCAGAGATTTCAATACCCTAAATCGATGAAACAAAGGAGATAAGATTACCTTTGCCTTTGTTCGCCGGAGATGAGATTTGCGAGCCAGCCGAGACAGAAGAGACAAGGAGATCTCTTGAAGAGGAGCTGAGGAGCTTGGCAAGACAGCGGAGACAGAGGAGAAGAGGAACTTGGCAAGACAGCGGAGACAGAGGAGACGAGGAGATCGCCGTTTCGAAGAAAGGAGATCACTTGCGAGACAGAACAAGAAACACCGTTGAGATGAGATCGCCGTTTCGAAGAAAGGAGATGAGATCGCCACAATATCGAAGAAAGGAGATGAAATCGCCGTTTCGCCATTTGGGACAGAACAACAACAAACCCTAGCTCGAAAATATCAAAGAAAATGAAACGAGAGTGCCAAAAAAAAATTTCCAATCCAAATCGGCCACGTCACACAACAACAACCCAAAAAACATTTCTACAATAAGATCCATTAAACTGATCTAAGTCCACTTTTTCATTTTTTTCCAATTTAAATAAGCCCAAGAACACACTAAGTGTTACACCGATAAAGATGGCCGTAGGCTTCTTTGTAATCCACAAGATCTCTTGGCTCTTAGGTATTGATCGGTAACGCAAATTTTTGAGGTATTAACGGATGTATCGGGTCAATAGTAGCCCATCTATGTTCCATCTTAGGCCCATAAGCGTCAATAGGCACGCATTTAATAACCTAGTCCTAAAATGAGGGAGAAGTTAAAGGCTTCTTAGCTGATCGTGCGCTCGCCTGATCTGTGGTTTCGCATACCGTCCCGGCCGGGAGCTCTATCTCGGTCTGGTCATGCGCATTGCTTCTAGATATCAGAAAACCCCGGCACAAAAATTGTCAAGGAAAAAAAAAAGGTTAAGGCTTCTTATAACATGTTAACTAGAGAAATGGAACACCTAAACAAGTTATTGAGTTGATTTGATAAGGAAGGTCATTTTCGATTGCAAAGGGTGCAGTGTGGGTCATTTGCCAATTATGAGAAAACATACAAATACTTAGGTACTTCGACTACTTATTGATGTTCTATATTATATAATGCCTAATAAAATAATTTCTCTAATTCAAATACCTTCCTGTTATGTAATTCAAATATTTAGATGAATCTTTGACCAAGTTTTAAACAACCGCTGATGTAAAACGTTTTTTCGAATAAATGTTACATTTTATTCAAGAAAAGAAAAAAAAATCTCTAAAAACATACAATACGAAATTACGATTCCAGAAGAATACTAATCTAGTAATTTCGTTATTTAAGTGGGAAACTGGGAATCGTATGAGTCCATAACTTGTGTTCCAGAATGTAGCAATAGTTTCTCTGTTTTTGGTCATAATTATTAATACTAAAAAGTTCAAAATATCCACGATGAATAACGTAATGAAATTTTATTTTTGGTTATATTGATGTGAAGTGTGATGTGAACAAAGTAAATATATTAGGGGATCAAGATGATAAAGGGAAACATATAATGAGTCCAAATTGGTAGAATGAAGGAAACATGAATGTGAATATAACACAAATCTTTTCCTTAGGATCTGTTTTGTCTCTCTTTTTCTTTAACTTTTGTTGTACACATAGCTTTTTCTCTACACCCTTAACGTTATAAATGACTTCTACCTTTGTGTGCTGTCGTTTGTTATTTATATTTTGTAAACATATGTTTTTCAATGTGATTAGACGTATAAATAAAACATCTTACTTTGATTTCGCATTTTGTAGGTCCCGGTTCGCATTTTGGGAAATGTCAGCCCGCCGACCCGGTTTTCCTGCGTAAATAGGTCAACCCAATGTTTTTTTCTTGTCTAGAATGGCTAAGACCGCAAACAAAATACTTTTTCACATTTAGTCGAAGACAATATAAATCTAAAACAAATACATATCTATGTGAAAGAAGGCCAATAGCAAATTCTCATATGAATTCTCAACGGAGTCGTAGGTTATGCGACTACCTACCTAACCTATTTTTTCTATAGCATGAAAGCTATTTTCTAAAAAATCGTGGGTTATGTTTCTTGTGCATGACTAGACAATAGTTTTCACTTGTGATTAAAAAAAACAGCTTTCATGCAGTGCAGGAAATAGTAATGATAACCAAAGTCATATACTTGTAATCCCACAACATAATCATAGTTGTGTTTTTATCTCCTTCATCAAGAAAATAAGCAAATGATCGCTCGTGGTAGTTTATAACTTGGGGATAATCGAAAATAAAATAATTAGATATTCATTATCAAATGTTGATTATAGATAAAAGGAGAAAGGGTTTGGACCAACTAATAATGATAAAATAGCCAATATGCTCCATAATGATACGACAAAAAGCTGATGTTAACGGGTAGAAAGTGTTTTGCCACCTTCTAAATAATTATTAACATGGGTCACACATTACTTATCATTCCATATCTTAATTTCTTCCTTTATAAGATTTTGGGTAAGAATAACAACAGTATACGTAAAATCTTTACGCATGATCTGATGGTGGATGAAATGGTTCAACATTAGTGTACAGATAGATCATAAGGCATGTCTAGTGGTTTCAAAATGTGTACTTTTTTACATAAACTTGATAAAGTAAAAAATATCTATGAATCATCAAGATGCCTTTTAAGAACCACTGGACAGCTATTACTTTGATCCCATCCATACTCCGACTCCGACCAACAAATTAAAACCATAAGATTGTACTTCTTTTGTTTTCCATTTTAACAAAATACAAAAAGCTTCACGCCACGTTTCGCTATAATAACGAACCTATGTACTGACGTGGATAGTTAAATTGGACACGTGGTTGGGCTTTTTAAATTACACCACTAAAATGAATCTATGTGATTGTGCACTACGGAAATGCAGGGCCCATAACGAAATCACGTGAGCTTGTACTCTCGTTGTCTCTCAACATTCTCTTTTCTTTTTTTACGATAAACAATTTAACAAAAAAAGTTGTCGAATTTTGAAAATAAAATTTGCTCATAATCTAAGTTTCAATTTCCATTTGTAGATTTCAAAATTTAAAAAATTGAGCTCTAAACTGTAAATTTTAAGGCTTAAAATTTGACTCATACGGACGAAAAGTAAACCGGGAGATTTTGGAACGTTGATATTTTGAGAACACTCCGACACTCGCTCAAAGTGAAGAATAGATAAATAGAATAATGGAGGGGAGAATAGTTATAAATGCTATCTTATCAGTTCCATCATTGCCTAATTTTTATCATTTTCGTTTTCAGTATGTACCTTAAACATGAGAAGGTTGTTAAAGTAGTATGTCCGAATAATCTCATCTTCATCCGGTTCATCATTGTCGCTTTTAATGTATAGAATTTTAGTTACATTTTATTTTGTACATATACGCCGTTTGTGCCGTTGTTTGCCGAATTTATAAGTTTGTAGAAAATATCTAAGTTAATAAGGAGGTTTCGATCGGTCCCATGCATTGACAAAAAAAAAGTATTAGAAAAAATCTAGCGTAATTTCATATAACGTATCAAAACTTTCTATTTATGAAAGTCGCCCCACTATGAATGTCGACAACAACCACACCCTCCAACCCAAAAAAAAATTAAACTCGAGATAATATCGTGTGACTACACTTAACCACTCTGATTTGGTTCAGGGAAAGAAGAAAAAAGAACAAAATCCCACATTTCATTGCATGCCACATCCCACATGTACACGTTCACACTAGCTGCGTTAATTAGTCACTAGCTCTCTTCCTATTTGTGGAATGTAAATGTAGCAATTTATACTACTACTATTTAGAATTTACGACGTTATAGAAAGTTTACCGACAAAGTAAAGATATAGCATGACTCTACAAAGAAATTATATACAAATCTCTCAATTATAAGGTACAACAAATTTCAGAAGGAAGATCTTGAGAAACAGAAAAAATCAGATACGAAGTTATGATAAAAGGAGATAGATAGGGGACCAAATACAGCTTCATAAAACTAAATAAAATGAATTGCGGCTAGAAAATTTTACCCACTTGCGTAAAAGAAACCAAAGGCCATCGTGATTCTTCATTAAAGCTCATTTTTTTAGCAATATCTGCCAAAAAGAAACAAACACAGTACACTGTATATGTTCATACTTCATATACCCTATATATAGACACTATAGCCTCTTAGTTCGTTATAACCTATTAAATCGTTGGGATATACATTTTTGTGGGGAAATATATACTATTTTTTTCGACCGTTAAATAAGTATGTGAAAACGACATGGAAAATGCATGCGGAAAGGTGCAAACTTTTCGCTGGACCAATTAAATTAGTGTGATTTCCCATGCACACGAAGACCAAATTGCGGCTCAACTCTATTAGCCTAAGCCTACACAAGAAAAATAAAATTTGACTACTTCGGTTAGTGAAAAACTTCTTTAATTAATTCACCCTTATGCTTTTTATATTCTTGTTTACGGTTATTTTAAATTCGTAATTCTGTATAATAGTTAAAGTCTAATATGATTTTTTTTTTCCGTTTATTTTGATCAAACTCTAATTTTGATTGAGTAAGGTCATAATTGACTCTCTACGTATTTCCATTTTTCTTTTTAATGATTTCAAAAGTTCTTTTAATGGAATTTAAATTACTGCAACGATAATGGCTTTCACCTATCGATAAAGCCCCTCCCTTACTCGTAAATCGTACAGTCTAAAAGTAAAATTTTGGCCAAATATTTACGTGTGAGCTGACTGAAGACGCGTGACTTTCTTTCCATTGGTGTAAATAACAAAAAAAAAAAAGAGAGAAAAAGAAATGCATGTTAGCTGTATATACAAATAAAATTGAAAAAGGACTACAATTATATGCAGCTTCTGTAGCAAGACGGCTCTGTGACCTCAAAGCAACCTGACAAAAGTATATATCTTCATTTTTATTGCCAACCTAAATAAGTACTCCGTAATTACTGTGTTAAATAAATGCCATGATATGCGTTATTTTACATACTTAACAAAATAAAAGTTTATTTGGAATGTTTGAAGACAAATAAAACTTTATTTATTTTAGTATAGTTTGAAATTTGTATAAAATTCTAGTCAGTTTGAAAATGTTAGAAACTTTTTTTTTTTTGGTAACTAAAAAAAGCGGTAAAAAGTAGACAATAGACAATTCTCACATTCTTGGTAGATTCATATAGACAAGTGCCTGTGATTTTATTTCGTTTATTTGGAACATTGACATGAACTCTAAGATGCGTATATTCACATATATACGTGAAGGTATATAATTGTATTTTTATAATGCCTAAGCGGTGCTAATTAAAAAGTTAGATGGTCGATGTGTTTATTGTCTATTTCTGGTGGAACTGTTCGGGCAGAACATATATATTACGTATATATGTGTCCGTAAATTTTTATTTTTTGAATTTTTCTACAAGAAAAGAAATAATTTGCTTAAATGGTTTTGGACTTTGTATGGAACTTTTGTGCGACACTTATGAGCCTACCTAAGAGGCCAGCTCAGTTGGGGCGTTCACGTTTGTCAATGTCTGTCCTTAAAAGTTTTAAAATATTATCAAAGTTTTGCTCTATAGTATATTTCTCTTTCTCGACCATAGAGATTTGTTCTTTATATATTAGAGAAATCTCACACTAATTTTGAATTTAAATGGCATATACAATTTCAATATATAGTGTTATATATTTGATAAGAGTAACGTCAACTTTTCGTTATTACAGATTTTAGTTGATTCTACGTTTGTTTTTTCGTTTTATTGTATAATAAACGGCCACAAAAATTAAATAAAGAAGAAAATCATAAACACACACAAATATCGCATGCTTATAATATATATCACAGCGAACACCGGTGTCATTTTGTTCTCTTCTGAGGGACTATGCGTAGGCGCGTATGTTGATTTAACCATTCAGATCATCAATCCGCGGAATTGTATAACGGATTTAATTTCACAACTCGGCAATATTATTCAAGTTTGATCTCGGATGCCAAGGTCTTCAACTAGCTTATACAAAACATCAGGTTTTTTATATCGTAGCAGATGAAAATTTCAATTGAAATTAGGTGTTAAAGATCTTTTTTTCTAAATTGTCGATAACAACTTGTTTTCAATTGAGGCACGTATTTTTTCCTTAAGCCGAATTAAAAACATGTAATGTGGTTTTTTCTAAAGCATAACTTGAACTCCTGACTTCTGGATCTAAAAACAATTTAGTCCAACAAATCTGATGAGGTCGTTAAAGATCCTCTTCTAAAAGACCGTATTTGTGTAAGTATATATCAAACAACCATTTCTAGTCGATCGCGCTAAGCTAGCTACGTTTTACTAGATACAATTCTAGTATTAATTGATCGTAAATTCGTAAAAAAAAAAGGTTAGTTAAACATAACTTTACTGTTTTGTTATTACTCTAAAATATGTTATATAATTTGTAAGGTTAAAAAATGTCAATTGGGTTATATACTCTATAGTCTATACTATATTAATTACTTCCACTGTTCCACACACTGTATGTACATATGAAATGCTTCTAAAGCTTATAAAGTGGGGTCAGTGAGGTAGGGGTCTAGGTGTTGCCACTCATCATGCCAACAAATAAGTTCGGTTAAAGTCTTTGACCCATCTCTCTTCATTAGCACGTTTCTTGTATGTTTTGAAGGTTTTTCTGTTTTTCCAATATTATTATCTTTGTGTGGGATTAAGTAGGTTTTACATAAATTAATTATCCTATAGATAATTTCCAGGATCTTCAAGAAAATAAGTTTTCCAGTAATTGATTTTAAACCTAAACGGTAAGTTTGATCCTTTTTTGATTGTGGACGACAAAACCACGGGCACACAAAGTTAGCTTCAAAATGCCTCAAAGTAAAACAAATTTTTCGACATGCCTATATATAAGATTGATTCAAAGTACGTAATTGTAAAAGTGAAAAAAAATAAAGAATAAAGTTACCTCAAACTGTAGGAAAATTTGTTAAGAAAAGTAAATTTAAACAACTTGTCTATGGTGACTTTTTCGATACTCCAAAAAGGGGAACTGTATATGTAATTACATATTGAAAATAGTACGAATAAGGAAAAACAATTTGAATGTAACGAACACGGACTCACGTGAGTAGAAAGACATCATGAACTTTAGCTTCCATGTTATAATATACTTGAATTATCACTAATTTAAGATATCCTTATCAAGCATGCATCATACAAATGTATTATGCGTGCATGTATATACGGATTTTATATATTTTGATGAATTACAAACACAAGCACAGCCATAATCACTCGATTAGGGATATGTTAGTTTTAATTCAAGATTAATGGAAATAATCATGACTGTTACCTGATACAACGTCAAACATTTTTTCTTTTTGGTGATTAATATATGGATGCTAGTAGTTAAAATTCAAAATTATTATAGTACACAGTTCTTTTTCTTTCTTTTTTTTGGTGTGGTCAGAGAGTCATTTTAGTATATTTAATCCAAATTACGTATTATGGTAAGCGAAATATTAAAACTAATCATACAAATTTTCAGCATTAGTCGAAAGTCAAAGTTTATAAAGTTTCTGATCAATACCTTGTTAACATAAAATGTAAGTAACATATATGACATATGCTGGACTAGTTCTTACCCAAGTTCAAGTGACAATAATAAAATTAACGGACAATAATTGTACTAAAACTATTAAATTCTTCTTGCGAACCTGATTTTTATAGCCAAAATATAAAATATACTTTTGTAGTTAACTTGATCTCCATATGTGTTATGTCTCAAGTCTCAACACATAACACAACAGAGAAAGATGAACCATAGCTTTTAGTGATAATTTTTTATAATCAACGGTAGATTATGTACAACTATATAATATACTATATTTCATGTGAGTAATGATGGTGTGATCATTCGAAATAAAAGGTCTACAGGTGGAGCGGTGAACTCCAATATATTTGTGTAAAATAGGTATAAAATAATATACTGAAACCAATGTAATTATGTTATGGAATAAAATAAACGCAACTAAAATATACGTAAAATGTTTATGTTATCAAATAATGTTATCAAATAAAAGACAATATGATAACTATTATCTGAAACGGAATGAGGCGTACGTATGTCTCTGTCTCGGCAATAACAGATCAAGTGGTAACCTTATTGAAACCCTCTTAGGACAATGTCCTTTCACGTCACAAAAGCGAATGCCAAACCATTAAATTATTTTTACAAAACCACATTTATCACTATTGAAATTTAATAGAGAAATATATATATCGTGTATGGAGGAAAAATAGTATACAAACGTCGATAGTATTAAATGTCATATGAAATTTAAGTCTATGTGTGTGCTTAACCTTTTTATTTTTTCTTTATTAATTATCGGGCAACAACTGCCCGACCCATTAGCCAAATCCCTACATTTGTAAGGAGTAGAACTCGATCCCGGATGTGATGGTATCTTGTGCATTAAGAACTTACCATTGACTATTGCATTAAGGTCACTTCAGGTGCTTAACCTTTTTCCACGTAAAACTATTTTTTGGAATGTCATTTGTCACCTACTTTTCTCCGACATTGACGGAATTTTCAAATGAACTCTTATACTTTTCATTACTTATTCATTAGTATTAACAAATATACCAACCGGCAAAAAGGCAATAACACAACACGTAGGAAGAAAAAAGCGACGTCCAGAATCTTAGTCTCGCTGCATTAAGTTCGAAGATAGTTCAGACCAAAAAGAAAGTTAGAAGATTGACTTGAGAGTTGAGACGAAAGAGAGAATTACAATTTATCTCAGTTACTTTGATAATTAATATATACTTGGTCTAAAAAGAGAAAGTTGCTAATCTTAATTACTTTGATAACTGATGCAGTATATTCGTTGGTTGCAACTAATTTTAAAAATGTTGTTATACTATCTCCAATTGTTTTCCCTATTTTTTTCTTTATAATAGAGAAACTCTATAATAGAGACATTTTTGTTCCAATCCACCTCTATTTTCATCTCTAAAATAGAAATTGCTATTTTTTAATCTATATCTAGACTAACTCTATTTTTTTTTCTATTTATAGCAATCTCTATTTAAGAGATGAGAATAGAGGTGGGTTAGAACAAATTTGCCTTTAAAATAGATTACTATATTTTTCTCTATTTATAAAAGAAAAAAATAGAGATGCATTGGAGATGCTCTTAGACTAGTGGATGAGCCTACGACATATGTAATATGTTTTTCTTTCTATTGCAACATAAATGTGATCTATAAAGTATATGTAATATGTTTTTCTTTCTATACAGTATCTTCAAAGTTTTAAATGAAATGTATTGTTTGGACCCAAAAAGATGAAATCAATTCTCATATAACAAAGATTTCATGACTATTGAGTTCGGGGTTTGAGGTTATCTATAAATAATCTCGTTTACAATGTAGATTGATCAAGCATATAGATTTAATAGTATTAGGTACGTCTACTATAGTGACCCGAACAACTTTGATTTGCCTTGGAGAACGAACAGACAATCTTAATTATTTACTTTTCCTTAAATCCTAATCGTCTTTGATCCGTACTCTGCACACCGGTAACATAACATCTCTAACCAAGAATACTTTACTCTCAAGTCTCAACGCAAGCAAACAAATGTAGCTCAAACTCGTCTAATTAAAAGCATTTTGCTCAATAGGACAATTTATATCTTTGTGCTTTGTGAATGTACGCCCACTTCATTACTATAATGTTACCTTTAAAAGGACCTTTTTCACAACGAATATATTTACAACTAGGTAAGATTATCATACACTAGGTAAGATTATCATACCCTATGAATCGGACAATACTTGGGTTCACACCTCTGTATTCATCAAGGAAACAAAACTTCTATATATTATTGTAAAATGAAAAGTTTAAACCATTCTTTTATAAACCAATCCGACAGATAATTTCATTTTAATTGTAAAATCTAAATCCTAACAACCTCATTTAAAAATTCAAACCGATATATAATTTCGTTTTAATTGTAAAATCTAAACCTTAACTACCACATTTGTAACCCAAACCGATATTTAATTTTGTTATAATTGTAAAATCTAAACTCTAACCACTTCATTTGTAAACTCATACCAAAATATAATTTCGTTTTAATTGTAAAATCTAATTCCTAATCACCTAATTTGTAAACCCAAACAATTCATAATTTTGTTATAATTGTAAAATATAAACCCAAACCGATATATAATTTTATTTAACTGTAAAATTTAAATCAAGCCAATATTTAAATTTCTATAATTAAAAGTATACATACTCCTACTGGTAACCATTAGAAGAACAATAAGAAAAATAATAAAAAGAACAATACGAAATGGAATAAACAGTTTTTGAAGAATGAAAAGAAAATCTGCAGAGAATAACAAAATAGTAAATGGTACCCAAACAACAAATATGTTTTTAAAATATATTAAATATTAAATAAATTAAATTTCAATGATAATATTAATATTATTTTTAATGTATATATAATAAATTTTACATTTGATTTAAAATTAAATTTTAGGTATATCATATTAAATATTAATGATTAATATTAACAAACAATAAAATTTTAAGAGTAATTTAAATTTGTTTTACTATTCATACATTTCAAATAGAGCCTTAAGATTAGTTAACATAAACTTTCTATCAAAAATATTTTTTTCTGTCAATACATTGTGAAAATATGAAAGTTTTTATATTACAAAATTGAAATTTTTTTAATAAACATATTTTTATTTATTTTAAAATAAAAATAAATTTTAATAATTGTTCTTTTTTTTGTTCCATTTGTTCCTCGTCAATTTTGGGAAGGAACATTTTTGTTCTATTGTTCATTATTTTTTAAAGAATGTATAGAAATGTAGGAGAAAAAATATTACTTTCAAATGGTAAAAAAACTGTGGAATAGAGAGGAATGTGATATTCCTCCTCGTTATTTTCCTAAATTTTGTTCACCAATTGAAGCCATAATTTGTTTTTTTTTTATTTAATTTTGATTTATTTTTTAAATAATTTTTTTTAATAAAATTTTATGATTAGTTGAAAAAAGAGGAGGTAAATACAATGATTCACTATTAGAGATGAACCCAAATATTTTTTCTTTGAATCAATATTTTCCCCAACTTATAGAAACATTTTATTCGCAAGATATCTATGTACATATTTCCAATGATTGGTGTCACAACCGAATAATCGATACGATAGCAAAAATTATCATGCAATCTTTGTTTAGCATAAACATCTATTTTATAAAACTAAGAAAGCTTTTAAAGAAGTTATAGAACATAATGTACTGTAAGTTTGGCTAAAAAAATAAAATGAATAAATAATACTGTAAGTTGAAAGACTTATAATATTTAGTTAAAAATGAAATATTTTAAAAAATCAATATACAATACATATAGACAAATAAGAAACAAAAACAATTGCAAGGGCGTTTATTATGTTTAACAAAAGCTAAACAAAAATGAAAAAATTATAATACTACAAAGGTTCATTATTGTTCCTCCCTGGCTCCCTGCAAAGGTTTGTTTTCTCATTATTCTTTTTCTTTATCTTTTGTGTTAAAGTTTTTTCTTAAAAAAATTTTGTTGTCCATCTCTTAGCTAAAAACTAAGTCAATGTTATAAAATTTCCGAACCCTAAATTCGATGTAGAAATCTACTGTAAACCACCAAGGCAAAGTGATTCCCCAAACAATTATATTTTCATATTACTTAGAATAAATTTTCAGTACCATTATTTTTGTGTAGAACTGTATTTTCAACGCTCAATTAAATCTTGATACTTATACTGTGACAAAATTAGATTCTAGAACACTAAAAAAAATGTGTTGATTCAAATTAAGCGTTTACGATTTAAAAAAAAAAAATACGAAATTCATAACCTCCAAAAATCTATTTGCTTTCCAATGATTTGTTTTTGTTTTATTTATTTAAATCTAATACACCTAATTTTCTATAGAAATACAATCGATCATGTATTAACTATTCGATTGATCCTTTAAAAAAACATATTATCACCAAAATCTTAAAAATTTAACATTATTACAAAATTTTGTTTGCGAAGAGTCCTTGAATATATGTACAAACATTTAAAATTTCAGAAACATTTGGTCATAAACATGAACATTGATAATTGTTTTAAATTTTAAATTTAAAGTTCTGTATATATAAAAAATATTTCATATTTAAAAGTTCAATATATATATATATATGTAATCTTCCGTTAACTAATTTTTAATTTTATGATTCTACTACTGAACAATGTTTATAATATATATTATATGGTTATTGTAAATTTAATTGAGTTGGGTTTTAATATGATTACTACAAGAAAGTATTTGACATAGATGAAAGAATCTCTAATGATAGTATGATACATAGAATATAATCGATAAGTTTTAATATATTTCAAATCTTACCCATCTTAATCCCAGAAAAAAAAATTTGTTAGAATATAGAAATCTGTGTCAAACCACTTCAATGTTAAATACTTAAATCACTAACTTATATGATTAATTTTATGAAATCCCAATGTACACACATGTCTTAGAAAATAAAAACACCTCTTCTCAACCGATCGATAGACGTAAACCAAAATCTCTCCGTTACCATAGTCACGACCGTAATTTGCGTGTCATAGCATGACTTTACAAAGAGAATGCCACTTTGGCTTTTCTAAAATTAAAATAATTAACAAGACAAAAGAAATAAATGCTAAACGCTTTAAAAATTAAACACGTTCGTGCAACTAATAACACAATTAATTAAATTAGATAAAGAACATAAATTAATTAACTATTTTTCCACTATTCCTCCAAAACTGTTTTACAAAGCTCCTGACAAAAACTACATAAATTATTAAATTAAAAAAACAAAAAAGCTCATGAACTAAAAAAAGAAAAAGAAACACCAAAATTTTTCAGTCGCACCATAGATTTTTTTTTTTTGCTGATGGGTTTCTTCATCACTCTCATCATCATCATCATAATAATAATCATCATCATCATTAAGCAACTAATAGATCTGATATCAACGAATCATCAAAATCACTAAACATAGAACCAATATCTTTGATACTAGAACTTGTCATCAAGTCATCTCCTCCAATGTTGATACTTTGACCATCCAAGAACATATCACCAAAGATATCATCATTTCCAGTAAACACTTGACCCATGCCACCCATCGTTTGATCAAATATAGACATCTCCGGCGGTGACTCGTTGAAATAGTTGTCTAGGAACGGAGTATCCAAAGGAAACGAATCGTCTGTTTCACCAGAACCGGCACCAAACCCGGTATGCCACCACGGTGCATCTGAAATCCCCGGTTCCGGTTTAGCTGATTTGAACGGTTGTTGTACTTGTTGAATCTCTTCGGACCCGAGATTGAGAACAGAAGTGGGAGATGAGAGATGTTGGAAGTCTTCAGTTGATTCAGAACACGATGTAGTTGTTGTCGTCGTCGTCGTAGTAATGTTGATTTCCGGTTTGGTATCAAGAACCGGTTCCGGTTCTTCTTCTTCTTCTTGAGGCGGTATAGAGAAATTAGTTAAAGCGTCCGGTCCACGGAGTCTAATAGCAGCGTTATCGTAAACCACGGCGGCTTCCTCGGCCGTTTCAAAAGTACCGAGCCAAATCCTTCGGCGTTGCTCTGGATCTCGAATCTCCGCCGCCCATTTCCCCCACGGCCGTTGTCTAACGCCGCGAAACTTCTTAGTTTGGCCGGCGACGACCGAGGCTTTTAGAGGACGTTTAGCCGGAGACTGAGATTCATCTGCGGAGGAGGAAGAGAGTCGTTTCTTATCCTTCAAAGAAACCCCTCCGGTGGTGGTGTTGTTACAGGCAGGCTCGACGGTGATCTCGTTAACGAATCTTTTAACTCTACGGCGAGGAAACAAGAAATCTTGTTCGTCTTCGTCGCTTGATGAATCCGTAGCGTCAGGATCGGTGAAACAGATACTAACCTTTCTCAATGACTGATGATGATGATGATGATGATCAACGGCTGAGGAGGAGAGTTTCGCCGGTGGTGACTTTTTGGTGTATTTAGTCACTGATGTTTTGTGCTCTGTGTACTTCAATGGTCTGAAATCAATAAACTCTTCCATTTTTCTTTTTTCCTTGTTTGTTTCTTCTTTTGTTTCTCTATATTCGCATCAAAATGAAGAAAAGAAAAAGAGAATAAAAAGGATGATAAAACTTGGGAATCAAGGAAAGCTTTCTGGGTTTGTTGAGAGAGATTTCGAGAGAATCAAGGGAAGAAACCAAAATATATTATATGAAGGAGATTTTTTTTTTAATAACAAGAAAAGAAAAGATTTTGTTGTTATATCGTTTTAGGGTGGGTGAGAGAGAGAGAGAGAGTTGTAATTGAAACAGTGATTTTGTTTGTAAAGCGATTTGTAAGTTTGGAGAGGACCTTCTCAAGTTCACTCTTGCAATCCTCATTTATAGGATCTCTTCGGGGTTTTTTTAGCCTTAATTTTTTTTATTCTTTCTTTCTACTAATAAGCTATGGAAAATAATAATTATTATTTTTTTGATATCTTTCCTTTCTTTGTCGAACCTGTTCTTTTTTCCGCTCCTCCCGTAATTAACCACAAAGTTAAAGGGTAGTTTCGGTATAGAGAAGATTTTTTTTTTTTTAATACGGGACGCCGCATTCATGAGAGCAAGTGGCATGATGACACGTGGCAATACGAGATATTTGGCTCCTTCTTGTATATGCTGCGTCAGCGCGTGGCTTTCAGTCTCGAACTTCGCGATTCATGTCACGTGACCCCCAAGATACCCGGTCCCGGTTTTTTTATTTTACTTTTTTTCAGTAATTTATTTTAATTACTATTACTACTGCTTCTCAACAAAAACATTATTATTAATTTGCTATATTTAATTATTTTATATATCACTCCACTAGGCTTTGACCGACATCAAGTAATTAATGATGATTGTTGAGGGTACTTTCGTCTTATTTTTTAACTCTCTCTTTTTAAATTTTTTTTTCAAACTTGTCACGTTCTAATGTTTTTTATTTTATTTATCTTAATGTGTTTTTTTTTTCTTTCTTGACAGTTGTAAAAATAAATGCGAAGTTGAATTCAGTGTATTGTTGTTACATTCGTATATTTATGTTTCCAAACGTGGAAATGATATAGTATTAATTTAGGAAAAGGATATATAATTTTTGTTTTTTTGTTTTGGGAAGTTTATGTATAAATTAGGTGAGGAGAAAAAATATCTTTGAAGAAGATATAAGGTAAGTTAAAAAAATGTTAGTACTATAACTTACCATTTCACAGCTAGAAGTAACGTGGCGAGCAACCTAGGATTTGCCGCCAAATTTATAAATAAGAAAGAGAGAGAGAGTGTGGTGTGGTACGTCTCTAGGCTTTTCTCTGTACTCTTTGTTCCCTCACTCGCTCTTCCACCACTACTTGCTATCGGTGTTTTTCACACGCTTCTACTTTCTTTTTTTTTGTTTTGAAAAAACACAATTTTTTTTTTTGAAATTCTTGTATGATTATTTTGTTGGGGTTTACTTGGGTTTAGGGATATCAAAGCTGTACATAATTGGTTCCCAATATTTTGGACTAGAAAATAAGATCTTCTCTACTTTCTTTTTCTGTAGATGCAATGAGATTTGATTTGTTTTTTTTTGTTTTGTTTCATAAGTTGTTAAAAAGATTTATTGTATAGCATTGAATATAAATTACTCGTTTATATTAGTATCACAATGAAAATTTTACGGGACATTCACAAGATAATTTTGCAAACACATGATTAATTATTTTTCTTTAACATCAACACATGATTAAATTTATAATAATTAATATTTGAACAAATAGTGTCATTTTAGAACTATTATTTTGGTTTCTTCTCGTGACAAAATAAAAAGATTTCTTCAAGAATATCATTAATTTGACACATGTCGCGATCATATTAAGCAGTAATTTGGACACGTGTCAACATTTTATCGATATAACTGACATATGTAACAATCTCGTTAATGAATAATTTTGACGTTAAATTTTATATAATAAGATGCTACACAAACAATAGTATCTGATTCACTGAAATTCAACATTTGAAAAAAAATGAACCATAGTGGTCATTTGTAATGGACCATAGACGGTCCATCGTTTGAACACTACCGATCCAATTACATGCATGTTCTAACTCTCCCTCCATGATAATTCTATGTTAGTGATAGTTTTGGTGATGCGGGTTCCCAATCGTTGCAACCCCCAATTTTATCCGGTAACTCTCCCTCCATGAATGTCCGTTATACTTTTGATGTGATTTAAATTAAAAAGAAAAATAGTATATTCAAAACTAATTATCTTTCAGTTTAAGTCATTAGCATTTAATTAGTATCACATTAAATAGGGACATTCATTTCCCGAAGTTGAGAAAGACTTTTTTTTCGTTGATCAATTTATTTGATTCTATTTTTTACACGTTAAAACTAAATCGTGTATATTAGTAGTAGACAAAATGTGTTACACGAGTTGGGGAAGTTACATGCATAGAATTTAAAAACCAAATGCAAACTCAATGCATGTACATAAATTAAAGAGTCAAAAGACATAGTTACATTAGCCAAAAACAAAAACTGGTCTAATGTAACTTTGTCTTTTGACTCTTTAATTTAAAACATAAAACCAATCTTCAAACTATATGAAGCATTGTGCAGACAATTTGTAGAACAAATAACTTATGGTAGTTTTAAAAAAAAAATAGAAACCAAATGAAACCCAAGTGTAATTTTATTCATAATTTGCTTTGTTTAGTTTCCCTTTTTTCATTAATAAATAGTTAAAATACCAGACAATCATACATGTATTGAGGGAAAGTCAATTTTTTTTTTACTCAAATAGCTCTTATATTGAATTAAGGCTGATCAATACATATTTGTTCATGTAGAACAGAGAAGAATTACATCCCAACTGGGCTAATGAATGAGCTTCATTATTACACTTTCTTTTTTGTAAAAACAGAGTTAATAGATTGAAATTTTGATATCCAAAACTGTAAGTCTTGAGGGAAAGTCAAGTCTAATTAATACACATAGTAATATAACGGAATAACATATAATCTCTCGCATAAATAATATTTTTCAAAAATTTTCTCGGTTACTAATATTTTCTATATAAAAATTTCATGAATTTTTAGAACATCGAAAAATTATCTACACTTTTGAAGATCTGACCATATATTATTGCCATGTACTTGCATATTTGTTACCACTGATAAGTTTTGAAAAAAAAACAAAAAAAAAAAATTATCTATCACCATCATTGCATTGCAGGTTCCTTTACTGGATCAACATATATATAATAGCTTGACTATATATATATGTATATCTTTCCTAGTGAAATTTTTTCATATTTCGTATCCATTATTTATGGTTGTGTGGACTAATCTGCAGCTACGAATCAATTATAAATATAATAGTATATGTTGATGTGGTTTGTCATCTAATAGTTTGTAATGATATTACCAGTCCACTGCCATAACCAAAATTCAAATTCGAGAAAAAAAAAAAACCTCGAGAGCATTATAGACTATAAAAGGGTCATCGACCCTACACCAATTTCTTTGATGAAGTGTTAGTAGCGATTAAAACACTACTTATGATTCAAAAGTTCCGGTAAATTCCATATCAAATAAATAAACAAAAAGGAAAAGCTGGTAAACATATTTATAAATTTACTTTTAACTTAGTAAAACATCATTTAAAAGTAAACAAAAAAGAGACCTAAAAAAATTTATAATTAATATATTTTTTTGGTACATCTAATCCTACATCTATAACGGTGATTCCACAGTATTTTCAGATTTAATTCTTAGTTAAAAAGATATACATATATATATCTTTAATGGTAAAACCGTAAAAAAAAATTATAATTTAGATCTCTCATGATAGTAGTCCCTTTTCTCGAAAGTAAATATTCCAATATAAAGGAAATCGATCAGTACTCCTTTTTCTACTTTCTCATTTTACATTTCACTATTCAGAATATATTTGTTGCAACTTAAGAATAAACTTGTTATCATCAGAACTTTGTATGTAGCATATTCTGACTATATAAGAAAAAAAAAAATAACATACTCATAGAATTGTAGGAGTAGGACACAGCATAAAGAAGAAGAGAAACAAAAAAATATATATAGAAGAATGAAAAAAAGGGACGTAGGCAATATTGAAGCATGCACGTGGACCCAAAAATCTAAAGAGTAAGATAGCTTTGACCACTTCATAGATTACTGCTGTGTCACTGTGTGTAGTAGGTTGTAACGCATCACTCACACACGTCCCCTTTTGTTTTTTTTGTTTTTTTTTTCTTCCAAATTTCCCCTTTTAATTTTATTATAATGTGTCATATCAGTTTTTTTTAACACTATTCCGTGTAACGAAAAACAATACTGTTCTTTTTGCAATCTTTCTAATTTTTTTTTTGTGTGTTTATTGTAAATTTTTTTTTTAATATAAACTTCCGATTGAATATCTGTAAAATTTGAATTGTAGGTAAACAAAGTAAATCATCAATTTATGTGTTTTTTTTGTTTTTTTTAAAAAAGGGCTTTCTAATCAATTTATGTTTTTTGTGTTTTTTTTTGCTGTCACAAAAAAAAAAGTTTAAAATTTGTTTTTATCTTCATCGGCGTTGAGTGTGACACTTTGATACATCGCTTTCGATGTGAAAATCTTCAAATATAAGGGATCACATTAGTTCTTTATTTTTTTTTTCGGTATTGACATTCGTTAACCAATAATTGCATGTTTTGCCTCAAATTTTTAAACTAAATGAAAACAACATTTTCTATTACGATTGTTCTTAATTTTTTTAAATGTATCAACAAGAAAATGAATTAATTGCTGATTCTATGCTAAGACAAATTGACATCACACTTGGAAACATAGCAAGCAGATAAAGAGAATCAACCGCGCCTGGCCTCGCCATCCAACCTCCAACATATGTGGTTTGTTGGATGATCCTCATAGATAGATAGGAAACTCTCAAACCAACTCGTAAACCCTAACTGATTGCTCTTCCATAGTTATTGATTGACTCGCTCTAACAAGTTGCAATGGCATCGATTAAAAAAATTGTCGTAATGAGAGATAAAAAAAAGTGACGAGCTTCATTTCAAAATTTATATGACGAAAAATACCAATATATCAAACCAAAAAGTCGAAGTGCATGTTATTGGTGTCTTAATTATATTAACTTTTGACGAACGATTTTGCTTAAATTTAATTTTAATGAATATAATGTAAAGGAATCGAACTTACTTGTCAACTACTTGTCCAAGTCAGTAAAATACTTAGATCGAAGCACAGTGCCACTTGTTGGTTCGAATTCGCCTACTTGTCACATTTATTTCATATATAAATCCTCCATAATATTCAGGTTGAAGTTTCATATTTTAGGTTAACTAAATGGAAAAAAAAAACATAATGAAAAAACAAAAAACAAAAAAATGAGGCGCGTGGGTACGCGTGAGGGGAAGAAAAAATGTTGAAGATCCAATGTGAGGAAGAGAGAGACATGAAGAATCCTTTGGATTGGCAAAGACAAACCCCAAGGTTTAGTGCAGTGTTCTCCTCCATTGAGCCAAGTGACCCAATAATCCCAGTTTACATTTATAATTTAAATGATTATAAACGTATTTATGTGTGTCGATTATAACGACAATTAAGTAAATACAAGGAAACTTAGACAAACTGAATCTTGATTGGCCTTCATCGATAAACACAAAGTTATACGTATACTTAAGATTAATTTGTTTCATGTGTAATCACGTTTTCCAACCATATGATTAATAAGTTATACTATACTAGTAATTAGTAATAACGTTACATTCGAAAAATTCATTAAATCTCTCACCTGCCCATTAATCTTTTTCGTATGCTAATAATGGATCCTACCTTCTTTTTACTATAGAGATTGTTTCTTACACGGTATTATAGAAAGAACAAAAAAACCGATGAAAGAATTGATTTCAAGAATAATGCAAAGGTAATTAAAGGTCCAGTCATAATTAATGTAAACATCCACTTGGTGTTCGGTAAAATTAGTCAAGACTAGAGAATATAATTCATTGCTCATCAAGTCCAAGATCCTCAAAGATTCTTCCGGATTATATGCATTGTAAACATATATTTTACATACTCATTGATATACTATACGTACATGCATGTATACGTAATAAACATATAGTTTTTTTTCTCAATAATTAGCGAATAGTATAATAAAAAAATAAAAGAATGAAAAACCTGAAAAATCATTCGATCAGATTATTTTCAGATGCTTCTATTATTGGGTTGAAAATATCGTCCAAGTAGTACGACGACACTTCCGAAGAAAAATGTAAAAGTCACCGCAAAATAGTTTAGTGTATGACTTCTTCAAATTATATAAGCCTGGAAGTGATAATAATAGTACTATCACAGATAAAACGTTTTCTTTTAAAATTTTGGAGACCATTTCATAATCAAGATTCTTAAACGTAAGGGTTATTGATTTCAGCACCAAAGTTGTTTTGTCTCAAAAAACGGTGATTAGAATCTTTTTCGAATAAATAAAGTGATCAATAATTTTTAACCGCGACTTGCATCGTATCTGAATTATTAAAACTTATTACTGCATAGGCCAAGTAGTTCCATTATTTACCATAACGTAAAAAAATTATTTTGATCAGAATATTTAACACGGTGTTATAGTGATTATCAAGGCCAGCTCAAAATCCAATAATTTAAATATTATTATATCATATTTATACGTGAATCCTTTTTGATAAAAAAAAACAGATTGGGTGCTAAAAATATCGATTAATTTTGTTGGGAATCATGTGCTGCAACATAAGTGAGCCTCTCCTACAAGATGCTCCTCGATTCAATGTGATTGTACTAGTGTTGTTAGTGTCAAATAAGAGGTTGGCCCCCATCCGGTTTCGTTAAAATATATCCTAATATATATGAAAACAAAACCAACCTTTGATTCAAAATTTATTAGTTTTACAACTTTTCTATAAAGAAAAATTCCAGAACCAAAGTTTTATTAAATTCCTTTTTCACATATTTACAGTTTTTTTCAGAAAATAAGTATGAGAAACCCAAAGTAAAAGTAAATTCAGTTCTATTCTAGCTTTATATATTAGCAGCTCACTTAGAAAAGGAGGGACGTTTTTTATTAGTGACCAAACCTATATACATTCACATTTCACAATATAACGTATATGGTTGACATTTAGTTTACTACATATGCGTGATGGCTCGTATATATTATTATAAAAACATTGACATTTAAAATCGATAGTTTTAAGAATATTTGGCGGATGATTGATCAAGAAATATTGTTCAAATTCAAGAACAGGTGAATGGAAATTGACATACATATAAATGACGATACGCTGCCAGCAATTTTATGCGAAAATGACTCGTTGGGGATGATCTCTTGGTTCACCACTTCACCGTGGAAGCAATGGGGTCCATTGGGAGAATGGAACGTTAAAACTGTGAACATATCGATAAGTAAGGCAAATGGATGAATAATTTCTAGAATGGATGTTCCTTCACAGTTCACATGCATGTCCATTAGTGTATTCGAGACGTTCCATTCTCACGATACTCGTCTCCGCATCACAATGGTTCTAACCGAATTTTATGGAGCCATTCTCATTGGAGACTGGAGAATATATCTTCGAACTATTATTTTCCTTTTATTTTTACTGCTAAAACAAACTTTATCGAATACACTGCTATAATTAAGTCTCATTGCATTTTCTCATTGCTTCCTTCATAAAACTCTTAAACAGGGATAAAATATGGCAATTGAAATGACACTGCATGGATCAAAGTTTTACTAGTATTAGTTTTGACTAGTTGAGCAAAACCAATTAAAGACGTTAGACGTATGACGTATCATAAAATGAGATTGCACATACCACATGTCGAGACCGCAAGGATCAAGCTAAAGAATATCCTGTTTTTAATTGATAAAACCTTAATGAATCACAGAGGCTAAATCATTTTTGTTTGAAATCGTGTTTAGCACGATCTATCTGCCACAGTGCCTTGTGTCATCTGATGAAATCGTTAAGATATATAGGACGTAAACTGTGGTTCTACACTGCAACATGTCATCAGAAAATTTCAGTACTCACCCATCTTTTCTCTATATATTTTTCTTTTTTAATAGTTTATCAATTCCTTGAATATTAAGAACTAAAGTGTATTAATTGTGCTGTAATAATTCCTTGACAATTATTCACATTAACTAACAACAAAGTATCATTTTTACTATGTTTTTACAAAAACAAAGCATAGCTACGTATTTGTGATTAAAAATATTATATTGAAATTAAAAACTATGCTTAACAAGAAAACCAAAAAGTTATTAAATGATATTTAAATTGACACGGAAAAATGTAGACGGAAATACTTATATATATGCAGTTCTTATTACCCTTCGATTATACAAGAAAACACAAAAACAAAAAATACCTTCCATAAAAATAAAATAAAGACTTTTACCAAAAAGAGAAGAAAATAAGAACTTTAGTGACATTAAATTAGCTTTTTGTAAAATATTTGGATGATTGATCAAATAATTTAGCTGTTTCGTGTGGGTTCTTTTTGCCTATGTAAGCGACCCGCTTCGAGTGACAAATGTACTTGTAAATACAAATGTATTATGTAATATGCTAAGTTTTCTAACTGTTATAGCTAATCATAAATATAATAGTATCCATATACGTGTACATATGTGGTTGTATAAATTTAAAACCGTGATTTCAAATACACTACAATTTATGTAACGGAGATATTTATAAGTAAACAAAAATAAAACTAAGGACAAAGATCCATTCTAGAAAGAAGGGCCACGTTTCAAAACACAGAAGCTTTATCACCATTAATTATGTAAGTATAAATGTATAATTATGTAAAATAAGTGCATGTACGTTGGTAAATGTGTAGACCGTAATCAAAAGCATAAGCACGAACTTTGATGGGCAAATATAAAGACTAGAGAAAGACACACCTTGTTATTTGTCATGACTGTATTAATATCAGTAAAATAACATTCACAATATATGTATTAGTAGGAATCGATCACTTTATACATCGATACATTGTAAGGGGATATTCGAAGAGAAGGTGATTAACAGTTTATCTCTACAGTTTTTATCATCAGGTAAACTCCGATAAATTACACACTCGCTCACATAGTAAAGATTTAAGCTATATAAGTTTTGGTCTTGATCCAAATTATATATGTATCACATACAAATAACGTAACTGATGATGATAAAGGACATACATATTATTTTTAAAAAAAAGATCAATGAGTCTAATCTATTTAACATTTAGTTCGTGAGGAAAACTAAGAAGTAATAAAACTACCATTATACTGCATGTTTTTGGTACCTGATATCTAAATTCAGTTGAAATATTATTTTATAAATACATATATAAACATCATTTTTTTCCAAATATCTAAGTTCACTCTCAATACTCTTTCTTCGCAAGAACATTACTTCTTAGGAAGGAAAACACTCGTCAGTACTGGTATTATAGTCATGTAATATCTTATATATGGGCATCTTAATATTCTATAAACTCTTAATATATATTTTCTTAATTAAACATTAAATATTCTTCGATACCATAACTATTTTTTCTTCAGGATAGGTTTATCGATTTCGACGGATCAAAAATGAGGGTTCCATAATCCGCTAAAACCTAACATATATATTTTTTACACGAATCATAATATTAGAGAATTAAAATATACCTTTTATATATAAGAAACAAACCAGATATCTTATAGTAGTATACGATAATATTTCATCAGATAATACAATTTGTATTCTATCACGTTTAGTTATGACATTATTATACATGATGAGTGATAACCACATATATGTGTGTAATATATATACCATCGGTGGTGCCCGGTTGAAACGGTATTAAAATGCTGAGTGAGTGATTTTATCAAAGTAATTAAGATAGTCTTGTTTTCACTAAAGTTTTTTTTTCAGATATATAGAACTGTAAAAAATATACTACTTTTAAGTTTTAACATATTTAAAAAAACGTCAGAGTGTCGAGTTTTCCAAGGTTAATAAGTAGAGAATGTGTGTAAATATGTTTCTTGGAGAAGAAGTAAGATGATGGTTATAGTAAAGTAGCACTCAAGTCATTCTCAATGACAGTCTTGGTTTAGAAGCAAGCGATGTTGGTCCTTATAATGTTTATGTACTTTTATGCCTTTCACTAACTTATTACTGTAACTTCTTACACAGCTCCCGTAATAAAGCATCATTATCGTATGTATAAGCTTCATTATATTAGTTGATTATCTTAATTTATCTTCGTGGATATACTATCATATATTCTTCTTTTCAGGTGGCTCTATAAAAAGTACGATATATATATATATATATATCTACACACAACTAATATATATTCGATAAAAGTTCTGATGTATATCAAATATATATAGGCGTCATTGGTATGAAAAATGGAAGTATTACATATACTTAAATTAGTCATCAATAATTAGGTCATAATTTTTAAAAAAATTCATTATCTTAAGATTAGTAATTTTAATGTGTAAATATTAATGTTTTTTTTACATGAATTGAGTATAATATTTAGTTATAATTTATTCTTCTTCTCTTTCACATTTCAGTTTTTTATGCAGATTAAAAATATTATTTCCAACAAAAATATAATATTATTTTGGTAAGATGCAACTAAATTTATTTATTTAATTTTAATTATAAAATATAAAGGTAAACAAAGATATAAAAAAAATTATAAAATTTCTGAAGAGAAAAAATGTAGAATTAGATATCGAACCAACTTAACTTTATTAATTCACAAACTAGAGTATTTATACAAGAGACTCTCCACAAACAATAGACTCAGGAAAAACAGACGGGTTGGAGCTAGTAGCATGTGCAACAATAGTGCTCTTCTCAGCCCTCTCCGTGACCACCGACATTGGAAGAAGACCCACGACCTCTTCCTTGTCCGCCAAAGCCACGACCAGCAGTGCTCTTCTCAGCCCTCTCCGTCCACCAATCCGGAAACCCGACGAGCTGCCAACAATCTCGTTTCTCATGACCACTCCGACCACAATGAGAACAAGAATGAGATTTACCCATGATAGAGTTTGTTGTACCGCCACTAGAAGTATCAGAACGAGCCAAAAACCCAATTGCTTCTTCTCGTTGTTCACGAAGACGAGTAGAAGACAACCGTTGTTCCTCTCGTATGACTCTGCTATACACTTCACCAAGAAAAGGAAGAGGATCCATGGCAATGAGAGTAGCACAAAAACCCCCAAATCTGGATTCATCAAGTCCCAAAAAAAATTGGTGAATCTTCTCTTCCTCTCTTTCTTTCACAGGTGCAGATGTAGCTCCACATGTTCACAAACCACACGAACACACTGTGAGAGGTTTGTAAATTTGGTATTCCTCCCACAAAGTGGACAACTTGCCGTAGTAATCAACGACTGTTTGTCCCTCTTGTCAACAAGCATTGAGCTGACTCTTGAGTTGATGAACACTAACCTTGTTGCCAACTGAAAAACGTTGCTTCAAGTCCAACCAAAGTTGATGAGCGTTCGCGATAAAGGTAACTGTCGATTTCACCTTTGATTCACTCGAAGTCATGATTCAACCGACGATCATAGAATTCACCGTCAACCAATTCTCCAAATTGGGATCGTCACCAGCTGGTTTAGGAATCGACCCATTGATGAAACCAAGCTTACGTTTGGCTTGGAGTGCGTTCAACATCTCCGTTGCCCATTCGTTATAATTTTCACCGTTTAAAAACACCGACGAGATCATGGAACCAGGATTGTCGGAGCTGGACAAGGTGTAAGGAGACACCACCGGAGTCACCGACCGTGGAGAATCATCCTTCTTTGTTGCAGAAGAACTATCTTCTACGGAAGACATGTTTACTTGTCACGCAAGAAACAAATTTTGAACGAAGAACAAAGAGAAAATCGAAACTATCGATTAAAATAAAAATTTAGAGAAATTTTTGTGATCTTTGCTCTGATACCATGTAAAATTAGATATCGAACCAACTTAATTTTATTAATTCCCAAACTAGAGTATTTATACAAAAGACTCTCCACAAACGATAGACTCGAGACCACGAGAATATCAGACTAGAAGACCTTATCAATAGAAGAAGATAAATACGACACAAGATACAAGTTTATCCGCAATAAAAAAAATGAAAAACTTTCATAATTTGAAGTGGAGATAATAATATAATCGACCCATGTGAATTTTGATCAAAAATATAATTATTTTGAGTGGAAACTGAGCATATTTATTTTAGATGTCTCTTATAAGTTATACCAGTAGAAAATATCGAGAATAATACTTTGGAATGTCTAAAAGGGGCATCAAGCATGAAACTAACCGTAAAACACTATTAATTAGAACAGTACTGTATCACAGTCACAGCTTAGTAGTAACTACAGTATTTTGTTGACTTGACAGAGTCAGTCCATACTCCATAATAGTTACACGTGCGACAACTTCGCATTTCTCTCCACTGACGGTTTCGATTCTGCCACGTCTGATCTTTCTGACATAGCCGGACCGTGGGATCATAAAAAAAAAAACTGCATGTTGGGTCTTTGAAAAAACTAAAGCATTGGTCATTCACTTATACCAGGAGCCGAATCCGAAATATGATGATATCATTGAGTTCCAAATTTCTAATGATCTAAAACTAAGGAATTGGGTACTAAAAATCTACATGAATCAGTAACTAATTAATTAGCAATGCACTATTGCACTAGCGTCTCATTCTGAGCATAAACTTTGTATAGGACCTCATCAGTAAATGCATAAATAAATTGCTGTTTTTTTTTTCTTGCTGTTTTTTTCTCTTTTTGGGGTTTTAATAGTTTTATTGTCATATTTATCCGCACAACAACAACAAAAAAACTTAAAAAATTGTTTTTCAACAGCAAGATTTTCATTTGTGTGGGAAAGTTGTTAGATCACTACGGAATTGGTGAATCAATTCATTAAATTTGTATTCGCTGATTTTGAAAAAGCCCTAATTATAGGAGAATTATTGTTAAATCATCTTCTTTTGTTTGCCTTTAAACATGCAAGCCACATAATAAACTTAAGCTATATAATATTGAAAGTGATAGTTTAACTATAATTTATCCGGGAAACTGTTCTAACAATCTTTAACGCGAAATTTGGCTAAAACGTTTTGACCTTTATAGCTTTTATATCGACATAACGGTATATAACAATTTAATAGTCTACAGACTATTAATTTATTATCGGTTACCAATTTCCATGATATCTTTTTCAATATAGTTAAATTATCATATCAAAATCAACTTTATGTAATTTTCTCATTAGACATAAGTATATATTAATAACAGCCTAAAACCTTATCATTTTGACAACA
Organism: Camelina sativa; assembly: GCF_000633955.1. NCBI lineage: Eukaryota > Viridiplantae > Streptophyta > Magnoliopsida > Brassicales > Brassicaceae > Camelina > Camelina sativa. Next base: position 41,307,417 of record NC_025695.1, read on the forward strand.
AGCTTTTGCACGATAACATGTTTTACAAAATGTTTCCGTGCGTGTGCTGGTTCTTTGCCGGTGTTAGCATAATTTGAGTAATTAAAAATGAGACACCAGCCAATAGAAAAATATGAGTAATAATTTCAAAACAATTTTTTTTTTCTTTCACAACGGTTCTTTTAATTTGACATTTAACCTTCAACAAGTAACTTTACTTAACAAATGCATTGATTAACATTAACTAACCGTCATTAATGACATTAATTAGTGGAGGCCACCAAGCTTACGATTCTGTGTTTCACTAGAAACAAAAAGGGAGATTAGTGTGAGACGTACTGTCTAAATCTCAGGCTGTTATGTTCTTCTTTTCAGACTTAATTATATGATTAAACCAAATTTCTAACATGGTTATTTTAATAAAACCTGGTTTTCAGGACCATGCTCTTCTGGGCACGACCTCTCGTTCTTAACATTAAGAAATGGTTTTAGTTTCTAAGTTATGGAGACTTTGGACATAGATTTATCATTAGTCTAATCACTGACACGTGTAGTTGTCATTCTTATATACATAATATATTACTTTGTATGGGTTTCAACTTTCGAATAAAAGGTTTTGCATGTTCGCAACAATTAAATAATCTTATACAAAATTCGATTGTCATACAGAATAGTAAAAAAAAAAAAAACTTATGGTTAGATTCTTTACAAAACGTAATATATATTGTAAGTGATACATCTTTGAAGTTGTCGTGTAAGAGACTCGAATTTGAGCCTTTTTCTTAAAAGCTGATTTTTAAAGTTAATAATAAAACTATTTTCTGTATTTTGGTATTCAAAAGAGATTTTAAGGTGTGGGTTGATAATTAATATTAAATTCACCATTTACTCAAACATTTTATTTCCGCACAAAACTAATCACTAGTGGGAATTAAACAGTACAAGATGTTTTCTTTTTGGTTCCTTCGAGTGACATTGTAAGAATTTTTGAAAACGGAATGGTGTGAGTATATTAGTTTATTACTATGAAGTATAATTAGCAAATGAAGAATTATTAAGTGAAGACAAAATTATTCAATGCAACTGTAATGAAACCTCAAGGGGAAGAAAGACCGTATGTGGTTCTGCTATTACCATGTGGCTGCGAGTGGTCCATCATACGTCGAAATGAGACTTGCAAAGAAAATAATAAAAATCAAAGTTTTGAGATAGTGCTTGAGTAGTGGAAACAATAAAAACCAGTTTACGTATAGACCTCGAAAGAAGCCTCGGTAAGCCCAACTGAAACATATATATAAAACGTATTGGTGATTCAAGAGAAATAAACGTAAACTAACAAAGAAAAAGAACAAGCAAATTTACAAAGATTACAAATTGAAAAAGCTTACACTACTAACAAAAAAGAAAACAAGCAAATTACAAAGGTTCCAAAGACAATGTGCCAAAGCTGAAAAAGGCTTATCTTCTAACGAAAAGAACAACGTTAACTTTTGGGGGAGTTTTGCTAAAATAGTACATTACCTTTTTTANCTTATAATGTTTCCTAAAGGCATTTATAGTCAACAGTCAATTAACCATATCAAAGACGTTAGAAACAATTAACATATTTGTTTTTTTTTTTTTTTTTTTTTTTTTTTTTTTAATTGGTGAGTACCATATCATCATGAGTTCGTAATGATGGCAAACAGAAGAACCTTGTTGAAATTCTCAAAAATTAATGAAAGACTCTAAAATTATCTGATTTGATAGAACAAATTTCTGGAAATTTTCACATATGTTTTCAGTTTTTTAGAAATTTGTTTTTTTTTTCAGAAAATTATGCATGCATAACCATATTAAATTAATAAAAAAATGTTACAAAAACATATACAATAAAATAAAATAAAACTTTAATAGATTTGATCGGATACGTCTATATATTAATCATAAAAGTTTACAAATGCTTTTGAATAAGCAAATCTTTAAACGAAAGAGGAGGATATATAAATTTGTTTGTATAACAAACTAGTATTGAGGTAATTTGGCCAATTTGATTACAATTTTGTTTACTGCACTGCTTACTAGTTTTAGCATTTTTTTAGGACAGAAGAAACCGAATAGGGAAGTTAATGCAGCCGACGTTTTTGACGAATTATTATTTTTGTAATGTCTCTTTAACCGTGCATTATTAAACTTATTTACAATTATTACTTAGCATCTCTGGAACATGGAACACTGATTTTATTTTATTGCTTTCAATGGACACCAATCTAGAGTGTCGTAGCCTACTTACTGTTGATAGATATCTAAACCAAATCGATTGTCCCTGTAGTTTGTTAGTATTTTGTTATATATAAGAACTAAATAGAAATTTCTTCTTCGATACATAAGTCGATGTTTCGGTCCTTTCATGGGAACTTTCATCTTATAGTAAGTGGTGGGGGAGAGGATATGATACTTTTAGCTTGGAGGAATGATGGATGTGAGGCCCATCAAAGCCCATTTACAAGGAAGCAAAGTTGAAGAACTATAGGTCAACCACAGAACCAACAAAGAAGCTATAAAGAGGGGAAGCTTTGATTGTAAGCAACCATAAACCAAACTCCACGATCATATAGATGAGGAGATTAGGATCTGGACCAGCACTTTAGAAGAAGAGGGCAACCCCACTTGGAGCCTTGATTTTGGAGGGTGAGAGCAAGGGTCTTTCAGTTCAATTACATGTTATTTTCGTTGAACTCATATAATGTTAATGATGTTCTTTACATGAGTAAAAGCCTAAAAGGATTGTGAGTATGGTTGTTGCATCACCATTTGAATTCGAGCAAGTGCTGTTAGTGGGGCTATATAAACAACAAAAATCGTTGATTGTGAAGCAGAGAGTGCTGTGAACAAGTGCGCAGTGCAGCAAGTTAGAGAATGCGTAAAAACATTTTCATTAACGAGAAGAGAACATAAACACACTGAACAATGATTTCATCAGAAGATCAAAGTCATGTACCCACTGCAAATTTGAAGCCTATGATAGTCAAATAAATTGAACAAATCTTTAGCTCAACCATCACACAACATAAACATAATTTCACCACAAGACGAAACACTAGAAGATTTTCAGATTCTAGTTTCACAAAGACGGATGTTTTTTTTTGGCTTTGTTTAAAACAGAACCCAATTGATTTGGTCCTGTTTTCAGAAAGTTAAAAGGAGGACACAAGAGAGAGATGTCTATTGAATCATTCATACATAGAAAATTAAGGCAGATTTTTTCATAAAGAGATAATTTAGTAGGCGGGATTTTCCTTTTTTTTAGCCCATGGCATACTTCTGAGTCCAGCTCCGTGCAGTTGACTCGTACTTGTTCTTGTCGGTCTTGTACATATGAGCTATCTCGGGCACCAAAGGATCATCCGGGTTTGGATCAGTTAACAAAGAACAGATCGATAACAGCACCTGTTGTTCATTGCAAAGTTAAGTAGTTAGAAATGGAAACAACCTTTTTCATCCTCAAATGAGTCTTAGCTAAATGACTTCACAGCTAAAATTCTCAAGCAAAAGAGAGACAAGACAATTGAAAACAACCATTTTTCATCAACAGGAGTCAAAAGCTTAATGAAGACAGCACAATGTTATTCACTTCAAATGGGAATAGAGCAGTGAAAACAAGTTTTGATAAGAGGGGATTATAATGTTTACAGAAAGCAAGACAAAACCGAACCTTGGAAATGGTGAGTGCAGGACTCCACTGCTCCTTCAAGATGTCGAGGCAAATGCTACCGTTGCTGTTAATGTTGGGATGGAACACCTTGGTCCTAAAGGCCACCTATAGATTTCATCAAACCATACAAACGAACAATGAGATAATGACACAAACCACAACAAAGAACAAAATAAAATAAAAAAAAAACACATAAAACCAGACTTTAATAGCAATTCTCAAAACATTCGGAATCACCTTAGGAGGCTTGAAAGGGTAATCCGGAGGGTAATGGATGGTTACAAGGAAAACACCTCCAGCGTAAGGACTCTCTGAAGGACCCATTATCGTTGCCTGCCAATGAAACATGTCTTCAGCAACTGGACCTGTAACACAAAAAACAAAAAAAAAAAAAAAACTCAAACATCATCCCTATACAAACAAACAAAGAAGAAATCAGGCTTATATCTTCACACGTATGAGTTGACACACACAGATCCCAGAAATTCACACAACGAAAACAAGTTTGGAGACTCAGAATCATAAGATCTAACATGAAACAAGATAATACCAAGCACTTTTAGCTAGAGATCGGTACAAAACAACACAAATCCAAACGAATCCAAGCACAAGCACGTCCCAAAAAAAAAACCCGATCTATCAACACCAGCTCAGATTAAACACAAAAGAGGTACCTGCGCTACATGACGTAGGTGGATCCTTTTGCAGATCCTTCAATTCCTTCAAGATCCGCTTCGACGCCATATCCAAACAAAAACCTAAGACAATTTCAAGAAAAATAAAAAAAAAATCAAAACAAAGATTCTAAACGGATCAGAGAAGCTACTACAAATCCGTGAGAATTATAAAACGATATAGATCTAAAAACGCTACAGGAGATAAAAAAAAAAACCTTATGAGATATTTCGCGTAATCGGACTGGCGAGCTTTTCGCCTTTTTCTTCTCGTATTAGGGAGAAGAAGAACCAAAGACTTTGGGGGAAAGAGAAGCCAAAAAAAAAAAAAAGAGAGAGATGGTGGTGGACGCTAGAGGAGGAGGAAGAGAATTATTATTCTCTGTGCTCACGTCCACGATATATACTTTTCTTTTGACTAGTTGGGGACTCAGCTTTAAAACGACGCGGCCGTTCTTATAAACAAATGATAACATCAAGTGGCATGCGAAACGTCGTCGTTTGGAATAAAGTCATATTAAACGGCTGAGATCTTGTGTTTAAAATTCAAAGAGAAAACAAATCAAGTGGCATTCAAAAAAAATCTAACGGCTGAGACCTTATATTTAAATTTTGAAATCAACGTGGCATCGAAACGCGTCGCTGCGGTAAAATCAAATAATCAAACGGTTGAGATCTTATCTTTTGATTTAGACGAATCGTTTGAAGACACGTCGTCTCTCTCTCTCTCTCTCTTACTTTTTGAGATGAATCTGAAGTGAACCGATTCCGATTTCGAGTCATCGTCGCCGTGAGTGAGGGATGGACCGGTCTAAGGTACAAAGACGGCCGAAGTACGATGGCGACGAATCTCCGCCGCCTGATTTTGATGGCGGAGATGAAGATCATGGTGCGGGTGATGTAGACGGAGGAGATCAGACGCCTTTCGCTGGTGGTAAAGTAAGGAGGAAAGCGTCTCGCTTTAGAGAGCACCGTGGTGATTATCTCCACGTCTCTACGCGTCCTGGATTGATGCGTATTCTGGAGAAACAAGGTTTGCCTTTTTTTGATTTGATATCTTCGTTGATTTTGATCAATTCAGCTGCTGGTTTGGTCCTTTATCTCCTGTAATCGGATCTAGTCGATTGTATTTTGATTCTTATGTGATTGTTGTTTGAAGTTGCAATGTGGTTTGTGAATTTTGTGTGATGAGAAGGTGATTTATGATTTGTTGTTATAGGTGATACGTCGATTCTATTTGCTGATAAAGTTTTGAAGTTCACCGGCTCGGGGAAGATGAAGAGGCGTATTTTTATCCTCACTGACTTTGCTATCTATCTAATTGATCCCGAGACTGAAGCTATGACCAGGAGAATAGCCCTGGCAGCAGTAGAGAAGATGTGTTTGAGCAAATTGAGCGATAACTTCTTTGCTATCATTATCCCCACGGAATATGATCTATTCATGGCCAGCACTCGAAAGACTGAACTTGTTCAGGTTATGGTAGATGTGACTAAAAGTGCATCTGACTATGAACTTGAAGTGCTTCTTTCTAACAGGTAACTGGATCCCATTTTTGTTGTTGTCCCTCTGTTCTTCATATGAATATTTAACCGTGTTTTATTTGTCTCTTCTTAGAATGCACATAAGTCCTTTGTTTTTTTTAATCTCATTTCCTGATAAATTGGAAATACAGCTCTTGTCTTACTGAGAACAACTGTTGTGGGTCGTTTTAGTCTCTAAGATTTAGTGAGCTCTTGTTTCTTATGTGACTTTGCTATTAGTGGTCAGAAGATCCTCTTTTATGGAACAAAATAAAGATTGAACACTCTTAGGGGATAACTACTGAAATTAGTACTTCAAATTATACATGATTACAACTAATACCTCTAGTTAGAGCTGAAAACTTCAGAAGGTTAGCAAAGGGTAATTTTACATATTGTGAGAGGACACATGACAGGTCCCAGTTTTGGTATAAACTTTCTAAATGGATATCACATAGTCCGTATAAACATGTTGTATATCTCTGTTATAGTAAAACTCAGCTTTTGATTATGTGTGTGTAGTTTGTGTTTTATGCTGATAATTGTTTCCTCTTCTGTTCATTCCAGATTTGAGTACAATGCTTCTGCCTCATTAGTAAAGGAAGTTTCATTTCAGGAATCTGAAGGTTTGAAGGACAAATATTCTGAAATTTTGTTTTTTGAATCTATCTAAGTTTGTGCATGTTTCGTTTGCTCATCAAGCACTACTACTCCTTTTCAGGGGGTATCAAGACCAAATTTTTGTGGAAGTGACTATCTCAACTTTCCTCGTTGTTCATAAACTTTGGAGGGAGTCCACTAGTAAGACCTGTTTCGACTTTGGAATGTGAATGGATTCTTTCCTGTTGGCTACTAAAAGCTGAAATCAGGGCGGTATGTGTTGTTTATTATATTTTGTTTCGTCTTGTTTTCTGTTCTTCACTACAAAAAACTATGTACTTTTTTATATGGAGTTTGTTATCTAAATTAATGTGTGAATTGAGTTCCTTTTCTGGTCTTTCTTGAGAGTGACTGATCAATATATACATCATTCACTAACCCCATTTTTTTTTTTTGTTAAGCTAGGTAGCTTTATGCCTTTTTTCATTGACTGAACTGAAAAATTGAAATCCTTTTCTGAACAAATACATNTCTTCATATGAATATTTTAGCCTGTTTTTATTTGTCTCTTCTTAGAATGCACATAAGTCTTTTGTTTATATTCATCTCATTTCCTGATAAATTGGAAACAGCTTTGTTTCTTATGTGACTTGGCTACCAGAAGATCCACTTTTATGGAACAAAATAAAGATTGAACACTCTTAGGGGATAAGTACTGAAATTAGTACTTCAAATTATACATGATTACAACTAATACCTCTAGTTAGAGCTGAAAACTATGAACAGGTTAGCCAAGGGTAATTTTAAATATTGTTAGATGACAGATTCTAGTTTTGATATAAACTTTTTAAAATGGATATAACAATACTAGTCCGTAGAAACATGTTGTATATCTCTCTTATAGTAAAACTCAGGCCTTGATTTTATGTGTAGTTTGTGTCTTATGCTGATAATAGTTTCCTCTTTTGTTCATTCCAGATTTGAGTACAATGCTTCTGCCTCATTAGTAAAGGAAGTTTCTTTTGAGGAATCTGAAGGTTTGAATGACTAATATCTGAAAATTTTGTTTTTGAATCCATCTAAGTTAGTGCTCATCAAGCACTACTACTCCTTTTCAGGGGGTATCAAGACCAAATTTTTGTGGAAGTGACTATATCTCTCAACTTTCCTCGCTGTTTTTCATAAACTTGGGAGGGACCATTAGTAAGACCTGTTTCGACTTTCGAATGTGAATGGATTCTTTTCTGTTGGCTACTAAAAGCTGAAATCAGGGGCGGTATGTGTTGTTTATTATATTTTGTTTCGTCTTGTTTTTTGTTCTTCACTAGAAAGAACTATGTACTTTTTTTATATGAAGAAGTTTTTTATTTAAATTCATGTGTGAATTAAGTTCCTTTTCTGGTTCTTTTTTGAGAGCGACTGATCAATATATACATCATTCACTAACTTTTTTTTTTTTTTTGTTAAGCTAGGTAGCTTTATGCCTTTTTTCATTGACTGAACTGAAAAAATGAAATCCTTTTCTGAACAAATACATAAAAGGAAAGATGAATAGTCTTTCTCACAGTATATACGGCGATCCTGATAGACTTCCAATTGGAGTTGTTGTTGCGCCTGTGGAAACCTCTGATCTGTATCCGCTGGCTAGTTTTTCTGGTCTTATTTCTTCCACCATTCTCACTACCTCAATCATATTTGGTCTCTTTTCTGGTAATCTCGCTGTGCAAACCATACCAACCTGCAGCATCTCCACCATCTCTTCCTCTACTTGGGTACACCTCAGTAGCTCCTCATCAAACACCTCTCCGGTCCATTCTTCTCTAACCACGGAGTTCACCCACCTCACCAGGTTTGCTACTTCTGATTTTCCTGTTAGTACCTCAAATATCAAAATCCCGAAACTATACACATCCGACGGTTGGGTCCCCTTTCTTGTGTCCGTTATCTCTGGTGCTCGATAGCCAACTGTATGCCGGGGTAGCGAATGCATCAGTGTGGCCATTCCTGCTCCAGAGATACAGCCATATCCTTTTGCATTGAGGAAAATGTTTGAGGATTTAATGTTCCCGTGGACTAGTTTGCCTCCGCTTTGTGAGTGGATATGAGCTACTCCTCTTGCTGTGCCATACACCATATTCAGTCTAGTTTCCCATTCTAGAGGTTTCCGTTCCCTAAGACCTCTCTGACCTGAATAGTGAAAACACATATCGATGCACACATAGACTAACTTAGTTTTGTAAGATATATATGCTAAGGGATACTCATACAGTAGACTAACTTAGCCACCTATGCATTAGTAAATTCAAATAGTGACAATATCAACGTACCGTGTAGTAATGTGGAAAGACTTCCATGTTCGTAGTAATCATAAACCACAAGCTTCTCATCCTTAGAGTAGAAATATCCTCTTAAAGTGGCAACATTCTCATGCTTGATGTTGCCAATATTTTCGATTTGCTGCTCGAATTCCCGCTGAGGCACACTCACTTCCTTGATCCTTTTCACAACAATGGTCGCTGAGTCCTCGAGATCAACCTTGTAGGTTGTCCCAAATGGACCTTTCCCTAAAACTTCTGCAGAAGCTCTCAACAAGTCTTCTAAGTCAAAGACAAGATTCTTCCCTTCGAAAAACACAATCTTGTTATCTCCTTCACCCACGTTTGGATCTGAATCCTTCCTCCTCTTGCTCGGTTTTTCCTTTGTAGATCTTCTTTGCTCTTCTCTGTTATGGATGATTACCAATAAGATAGCAAGCAGAGCTAGTATCGCAAAACATGCGCTTAATGCTATGCCAAGAATTGCATGGTTGTGATGTTTCGTGTGTTTCCTTAATGATGAATGAACAGGCACCAGCTTTTTGGAGGAAACTTTGTTTCCGACAAATGCTGAGAGTGGAAATCTCTGCAATGACTCAGGTATGGTTCCTGTCAGATTGTTGTGAGCTAAGTCGAGCAGCTTCAGACCCGGAATACGGAGATTAGGAATCTCACCTGAAAACTTGTTATTCGCAAGACTCAGAGAGTGTAATCGAGTTAGCTTCTCAATCGAAGATGGTACACTACCATCAAACTTATTATTAGAGAGATCAAGAACTTGTAGATGCTCCCAAGAAGAGAAAACAGAAGGCAAAGGACCAGAAAACTCGTTGAAGTCGAGTTTAAGCTCGGTCAAGTTCTTCAAAGCTTGTAAACTTGGAGGAAAACGTCCAGAGATGTTGTTAGAACTGAGAATAAGAAACCGAAGATTGGTTAACCTGGCTATGGTGCTTAACTCGATATGCCCCCGTAGACCCGTGGATGCTAAATGAAGTGCAACGACACTGGAATGATCGGAGTTGCAGGTAACACCGGCCCATTCGGTACATATAGAAAGTTTTGGTGACCAGTTTAGTGAATGAGAGTGATTGACGTTGTTAACGAACTGAAGAAGAGCGTGTTTAGCTTCTTTTATCGTCTCTGCTTCTGTGTTACAGATGTTGAACATTACTCCGACGAGTATTAAAACAACTTGAGTCTTCATTTCCCCGGAAAATATTCAGTGTTTGTTGTTCTTTGGGTGGTGGAGAACAGAAAAAACTGGTTCAAGGGTAAAGTGACAACCTTATAATAATGGATGAAGGAAGTGAGTTTATATAATAAGTTTACAATTATTGACTTTGAGGTGTAATAAGATATAAACAATAGGTGTAATTTTTATTTAATCTGTGTAGTATTATATAACGAGAGTGGGTTGCTTTAGGTTAATGTTAGGTTCGGCGAGTTGTTGACTTGACGCCTAACAACTCTGTTTTTGTTTTTGTTTTGTTTTTTTTTTTGCTGAGAAAATCACGGTGAAAGGAACTCAAAATTTTCAAACTTTTGTTACTTTTTTTTGGTTTGGAGTTTTCCACATTAGATTTCAACCTTTGAACAATTGATTTTGGTGGTGTAACCTAAGTCGTGTTTTTTAACAGTTGAAATTACAAAAAGAGAGTATCATGGCTCATGCTAATTGCCTAGTATCTCTCTTTATCCACCCACCCCCACACACAAACTCGAGAAAAGAATCTTTGAGAATATGAGATAATACAATAAACTTCGCAATCAAACACAAACTTCTTCGATTCAATACCAAACAATGAATAATCAATCCAATGTTCATCAGAAACACAAAATCGAAATAGTCAGCTCTCTAGATGAGAGAAACCCAGCCAAAAACAGAGAGATTGTTTTTTTTTGTTTTTTTAGAGAATTTTTACAAATGATTCAATATGAAAATGAGAAAGGAGCCAGCTAAATATCTTCTAACGGCCACATCCAAATCCGCTTCTCTTCTCTTGCCACGCGTCCTTCTCTGATACGCTTTTATTCAAATGACCCTTTCACACGTGAGAGCCACACGCTTGGTTCTGTAACACATCTCCCCCCTTCAACAGAACCTTGACCACAAGGTTTAAGCATCAAACTCCGAAAATCTCCTCTGAAGATAAAAAAAACTCCCAAGTTGCCTCCTCCTCTGGTTCATGAACCCACTGAACCAAGACTTTAGTCACAGCATGGCCCTGGCGATTCACCATCTTCCTCTCAAGAATCTTTGTCGGTTCCTTCCTAAACACATCAGGCATCACAGTAGGCAATTGAGTTGTAGTAGAAACGTTATCTACTAATACCCTGAGCTGCGAAATATGGAAAACAAGGTGAATTTGAGACGAGGAGGGTAACTCCAGACGATAAGCAACTGCACCACATCGATCCAAAATTTTATACGGTCCATAGTACTTCGGAGCTAGCTTCTGATTCGCTCTCACGACCACCGAATTCTGGCGATATGGTTGTAACTTCACATAAACAAAATCACCAATTGAAAACTCACGCTCCGTACACCTGCGATCCGCCATTTGTTTCATACGATGTTGTGCTCGTAAAAGATGAAACTTGAGCAGCATCAACATATTCTCCCTCTCCTGCAAGGATCTCGCCACCACATCAACTTTCGACTCTCCCGGCAAATAAGGTAAGTGAATTGGAGGAGCCTAACCATACAAAATCTCAAAAGGTGTCATTTGGCTCGATGTGTGATAGTCAGTGTTATACCAATATTCTGCCAAAGCAAGCCATTTACTCCACAAGTGCAGTTGATCATGACACATGCACCTCAAGTATCCTTCGAGACATCTATTCACCACTTCTGTCTGACCATCACTCTGAGGATGATAAACGCTTGACATTTGGAGAGTCACACCCTGCAATGTAAAGAACTCTCGCCAAAATTCGCTTGTAAAAACAGTGTCTCTGTCACTGACAATAGAAGTAGGACACCCATGGAGCTTGAAAACATTGTCCAAATAAGCTTGAGCTACTGATAATGCACTGTAAGGATGAGCCAAAGAAATAAAATGGGCAGCTTTACTCAAACGATCCACCACCACCATGATTACCGATTTCCCAGCAGAAACAGGTAACCCTTCAATAAAATCTATAGACACTTCACTCCAAACTGCATATGGTATTGGTAATGGTTGAAGCAAGGCAAGATACGCAGCATTATCACTCTTACACTGCTGGCAAGTTGCAAAACTTCGAATATAAGCTTGAATATCCTTAACCATACATTTCCAGTAAAAAAGGCCCTTGACACGCTGATGAGTCACCTCCCTACCAGAATGTCCTCCCACTCCAGAACAATGAAGCCACTATAAGATAGTATCCTTCAAGGTAGCATCAGAAAGAATCACAATTTTGCTCTTCCTACGCAAAACATTTTGACTCCAAGAGTAATTCCTCTTAGCCGCCGGATCTTTCTTAAGCTCTTCTATAATAGCCTTTAGAACCGCATCTGAATCATATCCAGCTTGAATCATCTTCATCAAGTCACACTCCATAACAGACATTGACATATGCAACACCTCTGATCCGTCCACTCGAGACAAAGCATCCGCTACTAGATTCTCTTTACCCTCCTTATACTGAATCTCGTAGTCAAATTCAAGCAATTTCGGTAGCCATTGTTGTTGAATCGGAGTGTTCAACCTCTGCTCTAGCAAATACTTGAGACTCCTCTGATCAGTTTTAATAATAATATGACCAGATAACAAGTAATGCCTCCACTTCCTGACAGGAAATATAACAGCCAACAATTCTTTCTCATAAATCGACAAGTGAAGTTGTTTTCCCTTTAACTGCCTGCTTATATACGCCAATGAATGCCCTTCTTGCATCAACACAGCACCGATACCATGGCCACAAACATCAGCCTCCACAATGAATTGCTTGTTAAATAAAGGTAAAGATAGTATTGGAGCCTGGCATAACGCAAGTTTAAGATGCTTAAAAGCTTGTTGTGCCTCCTTAGACCAAGTAAAAGAATCCGTACGAGTTAGTGCATGAAGAGGTCGAGCAATGGTTCCAAAGTTCTTCACAAACCGGCGATAGTAGCCAGCTAACCCCAGGAATCCTCGCAACTACTTAAGAGTTTTCGGTACAGGCCACTCCTGCACTGCCTTAACCTTGATCAGATCAGTAGATATACCCTCTGCACTAATGAAATGCCCCAAATATTCCACTATACTCACCGCAAAAGCACATTTACTCATCTTAGCATACAACTTATTTTGTTGCATAAGCTCAAACACACTCCTCAGATGTTGAATATGCTCTTCCAGATTCACACTATATATCAATATATCGTCGAAAAACACCAACACAAACTTCCTCAAGAACGGCCTAAAGACAGAGTTCATCAAACTTTGGAAAGTTGTAGGCGCATTAGTAAGACCAAATGGCATTACCAAATACTCGTAGTGGCCACTATGCGTCTTAAATGCTGTCTTATGAACATCATTCGGATCCATCCTAACTTGATGGTAATCTGCTCGAAGATCAATCTTAGAATAAATCTTTGAACCACCAAATTCGTCTTCGATCAGAGGAATATGAAACCGATCTTTAACCGTCATACCATTTAGCTCCCTGTAATCAACACACAATCTCCATGAGCCGTCTTTCTTCTTCACTAGAACAACAGGAGATGCATAAGGACTCGAGCTTATCTGTATAGTACCACCAGAAACCATGTCTTCGACAATCTTATCAATTTCATTCTTCTGTTGAACTTTATAACGATAAGGTCTCTGATTCACAGGATTAGATCCCTCCAACAGCTTAATCTTGTGATCATGTTGATCTCTGAACGGTGGTAGTGCAGTTGGTTCTACAAATATCTCAGGAAATCCTTCTACCAACTTCTCAACAGCACTACCTTCCTCACAAACTTCAGTAATTGCATTCAAACTACACAATTCACTCACATGTTCCTCCTGAACTTGATGTACACACACCATGGTGAATTGTGCTTGTTCCTCCTGTTTCTTCTGCAACTTTTTAGCCTTAATGTCCCTTACTGATCCATTCTTAATTCCATGTAATAACACCCTTTGCTTGTTAAACCTGAATCCCATTTCCAGCTCCATGAAATCCCAAGTAATAGGACCCAAGGTTCGTAACCACTGTACTCCCAGTACCATGTCTATCCCTTGTAATGGAATTAACAACACATCAGACTGAAACTCTGTAGTTTGCAACTTCCACTTAAAATCCTTGATACTACCATCAACCTTCAGTTTCCTGCCATCCGCTACCGACACACGTGTTAAACCCGCATGATCCACCTTATATCCTAGCCGAGTTGCCATCTTAGAATCCATGAAATTATGCGTTGATTCGGAGTCAATCAAGAAGAAAAGAACCTTCTTGTTATAAGTTCCCCTTACTCGCATAGTCTAGTAATCAGAGATACCCGAAACTGCATTGACAGATATTTGTGGCATATTCTCCTCTTCACACATCAACACTTCCTCAGCATCCACAAACTCATCCTCCACTTCCAAACTAAACAACTGAGTTTTCTTATGCACCAAATAATGCTCTGGATGTACTTCTCATCACAGAAATAGCACAATCCCTTAGGCCTTCTCTCGCTCATCTCTTGCTGAGATAGCTTCTTTGGTGCTGGAGTAAACGGTTTTGTTTGACCCCGTCCTCCTTGAGACTCAGTTCGAACTTCCAACTCCCTTGCAAACTTCGGATTACTTGCAGAATTGTTTGCTTTAGGCGACCAAGTTGATTGAAAAGGTTTCTTAGAATGCGCCTTTTCATATAACCTTCCTAACAACAAACAATGCCTCACAGATTGAGGTTGGAACATCCTTACATGCATTTGTGTATCCAATCTCAAGCCTGCCAAGTAAATACTCACCAAATAGTCTTCAGAAAGATTAAGCCTAGTCTTAATCAAGTCAAACTTCTGGTGATAATCTACTATACCATCAGTCTCTTGCAACTGCTTAAGCTCGGCCATAGGATCATCACAAACATCTTCAAATCGCTCCTTCACTACAAAAAAACAAGCCTTTTGCGAGGACACATTGCGACGGAGTATAGCTCTCGCAAATTTGCGATAGATTTGCGAGGGATTTACTAGGAAATAAAAAACCATAGCACATCCCTCGCAAATTTGCGAGGAACTCAGTCGTCGCAAATCCGCTGCTCATTTGCGACGCATTTACGACAAATTCGCTGGGAAGGTCCCTTTCCTCGCAAATCCATCGCAATATTGCGACGATTTTGCGAGAACAAACTCCATAGCAAATTTGCTATGGAATTGCGAGTGATTTGCGAAAGCCATAGCAAATCCATTGC
Source organism: Camelina sativa (assembly GCF_000633955.1). Taxonomy (NCBI): domain Eukaryota; kingdom Viridiplantae; phylum Streptophyta; class Magnoliopsida; order Brassicales; family Brassicaceae; genus Camelina; species Camelina sativa. The sequence continues at coordinate 41,322,562 of NC_025695.1, forward strand.
AAAGTTAGGATAATAAGTTTTTATAAATATTACAAAACTTAATAGAATTATTCTGAAATACATTTGAATGTGTTCATAAGGTGAATTTACTAACTTTTAACATTATTTTGATGGTTTTTACAAATTAGATATTCAAGGTTTGCGACAAATTTGCGACTGATTTGCTAGAGCCATAGCAAATTCGTCGCAAATCCATTGCAAAGGACTCAAAACATAGCAATTCCCTCGAAAAAAAAACTTTAAACCCTTAACCCTAAACCCTAAACCGTAAAGACTTATTACATTACTATTAATGATTAAAAAAGATGAATCCAAAACTATTAATCAAAGATAGCAGTGCAACACAAAATTGTTAGAGAATTGGACAATTTGGCAAAAATTTGTCTCAATGTATTGAACATATATGTGATATAGTGTAGAACATCATCATGTTTAGAGTAAGATGCAAAATTGGACAATTTTGGAAAGTTTGATGATAGAAAAGAGTATGATGACACCATTGGACCTTATAATATACTTGAAAGTTAATTTGACTAATTTGTTACAATTATTTTGATGGTTTTTGCAAATTAGATATTCAAGGTTTGCGACAAATTTGCGACTGATTTGCTAGAGCCATAGCAAATGCGTCGCAAATCCATTGCAAAGGACTCAAAATATAGCAATTCCCTCGCAAAAAAAACTTTAAACCCTTAACCCTAAACCCTAAACCCTAAAGACTTATTACATTACTATTAATGATTAAAAAAGATGAATCCAAAACTATTAATCAAAGATAGCAGTGCAACACAAAATTGTTAGAGAATTGGACAATTTGGCAAATATTTGTCTCAATGTATTGAACATATATGTGATATAGTGTAGAACATCATCATGTTTAGAGTAAGATGCAAAATTGGACAATTTTGGAAAGTTTGATGATAGAAAAGAGTATGATGACACCATTGGACCTTATAATATACTTGAAAGTTAATTTGACTAATTTGTTACAATTATTTTGATGGTTTTTGCAAATTAGATATTGAAGGTTTGCGACAAATTTGCGACTGATTTGCTAGAGCCATAGCAAGTTCGTCGCAAATCCATTGCAAAAGACTCAATACATAGCAATTCCCTCGCAAATAACAACCCTAAACCCTTGAACCTTAACCTTTAAGACTAATTACATTACTAATAATTATTAAATTGATATAATTCAATATTTATAATATAAGATAGGGCACTAATGACAATTGCAAATCCTAAACCCTAAAGATTTTGCGAGGGATTTGCAACGTTCCCACGCAAATTGGTCGCAAAAAACTCTAAATAAGAAAATTTATATTAATTATTGTTTGCGATGCTTTTGCGAGGGACTCTAGTAAATCCCTCGCAAATTTTGCGTTGGAATTGCGACGCCATTAATTTCCTATATAAGTAAAAAACCTAGTTTGAGCGAAGCTCAAACCAACACCCGCAGCCGACAAACCCTAAAAACTTCTCTTCTTCTTCCGATTTCATTCTTCTCCGGTTGTCTTCTCCGGTTGTCTACTCCTTTCTCCGGTTGTCTACTCCTCCTCTCATCTCTTCTCCGGTGTCTACTCCTCCTCCCATCCCTTCTAAGGTTAGTCTACTCCTCCTCTCATCCCTTTTCCGACTAATCTCCTCCTCCTCTCTCTTCTTCTGTTGTTTTTTAGATGGGTTTCGATTTAGGATTTTTCGATTTAGGGGTTTCGATTTGATTTAGGGTTTGTCGATTTAGGGGTTTCGATTAGGGTTTCAATTTAGGGTTTGTCGATTTAGGGGTTTCGATTAGGTTTTCGATTAGGGTTTCGATTCGATTTGAATAGGGTTTTGATTAGGGTTTTGATTAGGGTTTCGATTAGGGTTTCAATTAGGGTTTCGATTAGGGTTTCGATTAGGGTTTCGATTCGATTTTAGGGGTTTTTCGATTCGATTGGGATTAGGGTTTCGATTGGGATTAGGGTTTCAATTCGATTCGATTGGGATTAGGGGTTTTAATTCGATTCGATTGGGATTAGGGTTTCGATTCGATTTTAGGGTTTTTCGATTTAGGGTTATATCGATTTAGGGTTCTAATTATATCGATTTAGGGTTTTTCGATTTAGGGTTATATCGATTTAGGGTTTCGATTTAGGGTTCTAATTATATCGAATTTGAGGGTTTTTCGATTTAGGGTTATATCGATTTAGTGTTTTTCGATTTAGGGTTTAATTTAGTTTTTTTTGGACTTGTTTTTTAGATGTCTTCACAAGAGAACCAAAATCATTCTGGGAGCCAAAACGTTTACAGAAGATTTATATCTTCTCAAGGGTTATCTCCTCCCATCCCTTCTCGAAGGTTACCTTCTTCTGCCTCTGCTCCAAGGGTAGCTTCTCCCGCCTCCTCGCAAGGTACCTCACCGGTGATCCAAGAGAATCGTCAAGGAACCTCACCGGCGGTGGAAGATCATCTTCCACCACAGCAATCGACTTCGCGTGTCAACGATGAGTCTACTTAGATCTCTTTTTTTACTTTGGAAGAGCTACTTGCAAGTCCTGGTCGTGCTAGCTTAAAGAAATTGGACCCTAAACGCCCTCCGGGTACTCTATGGTAAGAATGTAGTTAGGGTTGTCTAAATTTTTAGATATATTTTCATTGATCCTCATTCCTTTTTTTCTTGTGTTTTGTAGGTTTGACGAAGATCCTTCGGTTGCTGCTACTGTTCGGGCCATCTTTTAAAGAGATTTCAAAGGAGCTCATGCCAATTGGACCCAAACACCAGATGTGGTTGTAAACCGGTGGTTTGAAACGTTTGCGGTAAGTTAAATGTTTGTTGATGTGTTTAAATTACAGATTTTGTTTTTACTTACTTGATTCTGATTTTGATTCATGTTATGTTTTTACAAGCAAACATATAATTGGGACCAGTCCATCAATGGGAGAGTTCGAGCCGAGTTTGAAAGCAAGTTGAAGACCCGGATGACTGATCAAGTGTCTCGGTGGAAGTCTAAGTGGAGAGTAAAAGGTGATGATGCAAAGCCGCGGTGGCTTGATGCGACAGTATGGGACGGCTTGGTCAAGTTTTGGTGTGAACCAAAATCTGAGGAAAAGAGCGTCAATAGTCGAAATGCTCGATACAGTGATCCTGATGGCACTGGAATGCATAAACACCGGTCGTGCACGAAAACATGTAAGTATGTTTAGTTAGTTATTTAGTACAATTACCTATAAATTCTTGTTTTAGTCTAATACTTTGTTGTTTCATATCTTTGTTAAGTCGGAGATTACTGGTGAGGCACTTCCTGATTTCTTGAAAGTCCTAGAAGATACTCATAGGAAACCTGATGGGTCGTTTGTGGATGGATTATCTGAGAAAGTATACCATGAAGTGTCATCGAGGATAACTGAGGCTGAAACTGGGCTATGCTCAGGGGACAACATAGAGAGTAGTACTTCTGGCGGATTGTCCGTTAGTATGAAGAACCGAATTTTTGCTAAGGTAAATTCTTGAACTTTACATAGTGTTTTGTTTTATATCTTTGAACTTTACATTGTGTCTCTGTTTTTTGTTGTTTGCAGGTTGCTCCGAAGAAGAAAAATAGGATATATGGAGTCGGTACTATGCAAACTGAAGCATCTTCAGCTCAAGTTGTTCTGACGCCTACTCCGACTGAAGATCCAGTCATTCTAGCTGAGAAGCTTTCTCAGGCCGAAGCTGTTCTTGCGAGTCAGTCTACTCAGCTAGAAGATTATGCATTGAAGTTGCAACAAAATACTCAGAAGATGCATTGCTACGATGCCTACTTCGATTATCTATCTGAGAAGGACCCTGACTTTGTTGCAAGATTTCCCCGACCTGAGACTGCTGCCACCAATGAGACCGGAGCAGGAGATACCGGACCTGAGACCGGAGCAGGAGGTATCACCAGACCAACTTAGGATCTCTTGTGTTTATGTGTTTATGTGTTTGTATCTGAGAACTTGTGTTTGTATACTCAGAAGATGTGTTTGATTTATGTTTTGAACTTATATTATTATGTTTATGTAAGTTTAACAACATTTTGTATTACAAGTTTAATTTCAGTTTTCATTCAAAGTTTTTTTGGGCTAATTATGAATTTTAGTTTGCGTAATTAGAAATTAATCATAATTAATTTGCATAATTAAAAATAAACATAATTACAAAATGAATAATTCCTAATTCAAATCTCAGCTGTTGCGGCGGACATAAATGTTGCAAATCCATCGCAAATTTGTGAGGGATTAACTTGAACCAAATTGCGAGGAATCTGTTATTGATATTGTCCCTCGCAATTTGCGTTGATTTTGCGACGGCATTTTTTTCCTCGCAAAATTTGCGAGGGATTTGCGATGTTAACCAATTTGCGAGAAGCGATTTGCGAGGGAAGTGTGTTCCTCGCAATTCCATCGTTTTTGCCTATTTGCGAGGGATTTGCTATGAATCCTTCCATCGCAAAAGGGTTGTTTTCTTGTAGTGCTTCAACAACTTCACATAACCTTCCCAGTCATATAATACCTCCAAACCAACTCCAGATTGAATGAACGAGTGATGCCATGTGGAAGCATGACTATCAAAGTGTATCGCCGCCGTTTTGAATTTCATATCATCCGGAGTAAAATCAACTCCAAAGAACTCTTCCGCCTTGAACAACCACTCTTTAATCCTACTACCATCAAATATAGGAAAATCTATCTTCTCTAGCCTCGTAACGCCACTATAGTAGTAGTGAGAATCAGATCTTACCATTTCAGGTCGTCTCTCACGGCTTGGATCTGAGAATCCGGAACGAACCTCCCTTGACTCCGATGAGCTAGGATCCTTCTTATTTGGTTCAGTCGGAGTCTCCGAAACCTTCGCGGCAGTTGATCCGCTCATAATATCGAACAAATCTGCCATATTCTTCATAACTTCCCGATGCTGCTCAGCGCTATCTCTTCCAACCGTGAGACTCTCTCTTCCACCGGAACCTCCGCGAACTCCTCCTTCATCGGATCCTTATCCTTTTTCTTCATCGCCTCCATCGTACAAGATCTCGTCTCAATCATCGTTTCCGAGGAACGTCTTCGCTCTGATACCTTTAATACAATAAACTTTGCAATCAAACACAAACTTCTTCGATTCAATACCAAACAATGAATAATCAATCCAATGTTCACCAGAAACACATAATTGAAATAGCCAGCTCTCGAGATGAGAGAAACCCAGCCAAGAACAGAGAGATTGTTTTTTTTTGTTTTTTTAGAGAATTTTTACAAATGATTCAATATGAAAATGAGAAATGAGGAAGGAGCCAGCTAAATATCTTCTAACGGCCACATCCAAATCCGCTTCTCTTCTCTTGCCACGCGTCCTTCTCTGATACGCCTTTATTCAAATGACCCGTTCACACGTGAGAGCCACACGCTTGGTTCTGTAACATGAGATTAGAGGAAAGAGACATATCCGAAGTCAAAAAAGAAATAATCGTTGAGTATGTTTATAATTTTAGAAGTTAGAACGACATACATAGCCTGTGTTTTTGGTTTTGGATGGTATGGATTCCATCATAAGTTTCAAAAGACAACAGAATGTGATTTTATGGGCTTAATGATTGATTTTTGGAACTTGTATTGTATTATATATCCTCTTCTCAAGACGGAGAGTTGATTTCTAAATCCATATGGAATTGTAAATTTTAAAAATCAAAACACATGGATTTTGAAATAACATGTTTTATCCATGGATTTGAATCCTTCTATTTTACACTTTCAAATCCATTTAAAACATAATATGGATTTTGAAATCCAAAAACAAATCATTAAATGAATAACATGAGATTTTAACAAGTATTTGTAACCAATAACACATAATTTTGATAAGTATTTTAAAATCAATGATTGAATAACACAAGATTTTTGTTTAGATTTCCAAATCCATTAAAATCATAGAACCAATAACCCCCTCTAAAAAACTACACCCAAATATGGTTGGTTACAATGTTTACACATGAGATCCCAACTAAGAGAATACATAGGTAAACATCACCTCCATTAAATCAATCCCTATGCACCAAAACATTGACTCAGATCGGATCAATCCAAACATTAATCCTAGATATGTAGTCTAATGGTTTCTGTAGATGACATTGTTGTGTAATCATTCATATACAAAGGCTGTGTCATCTACACAATAGGGAAAGACATTAGAGTTCTTTTGGCAAAGAGGTAAAACTTAGCTAAAACTTTAATGGACTTTTATCAAGCCCAATAAAAAAAAAGTCAACCAAAAACAAAATCTAAGTCAAAATCGAGGTAAGTATTAAAATATCCTCATATCCAAACAGATCTCATCATCTCCCCTTTCAAGACTTCTTTGTTTCTTTCTTCTTCATCTCCTCGATTCCTTCTTCGTCTTCTCTCCAGAGATCCTTTCAAACTTAGAAAAAAAAACACAACAAATGGACTACGATTACAGAAGCAAGTCTGGACCATCGTACCCTCGCCCTATGTACGGACCTTCCTCAGCATCTCCTTCTCCACCATCTTCTAACCATCCTATTTACGCACCTTCTGGATACCCTAAGATAGGTCAACAAATCGGTCACGGCCAACAATTTTTCCCTCCGCCGGAGAGAAACCCTTCGTTTCAGCATAACTCTTCTCCTTCAACCTCATGTAAAAGTCTCGTTCTGATCTCGAATTTGATTTTGTAAATTGATGATTCGTTCGTTGATTTTGTGGTTTTTGGTAGCTGGATTAGGGATCAGGGTGAATTTGAAGCCTGAGTATCGGATTACTCCACCGGTATGAATGATCATGTTTGAATTTGCCACTGTTTTTGATCTTTTAACCCTGTAATTGTAGATTATGAAGTAGTTTATACAAATTGTTGCAGCCTCAGTTGTTGCCTCGAGTCGGAGATATTCATCGGAGTAGTTTTCAGTTCGATTTCGGTTTAGAGGGGAAAGTTCTTGCGGAAGCGGAGAAAGATAATCCAGATTGGAGTAAATTCGGAACGGAGAATCCACCACCGGCTAAGTTTCCAGAACCATCGTCGTCTTCAGTGGTAAGGCTCTCTTTCAAATTCTATGGTAGGTTTATTAGAATTGGGTCTGAGGTTGAGTTAGTGGCAACAAAAGTGTAGTAGTATCAGTGTGTTCTCTATAGTACGACAAAGTTTGAATCATCATTGGCAACAAAATTGGAAGCTTTGTAGAGTTACTCTTGAGGGGATTTATGGTACCAATGTATAGTATCAATGTGAGCAGGAAGAACTAGTGTGGATCATTTGTGAGGTTGAGTTAGTGGCAACAAAGTGTAGTAGTATCAGTGTGTTCTCTATAGTACGACCAAGTTTGAATCATCAATGGAACAAATTTGGAAGCTTTGTAGAGTTACTCTGAAGTGATTTATGGCACCAATGTGTAGTATCAATGTGTGGTAGAGGAAGAACAAGTGTGGATCATTTGTGAATGTAACTAGCAGAGTAGATTTGTTTTTGCATTACAGTGTATGATCCTTGGATTTACTTTAGCTCTATCTGCATTTGTTATTGTTAATAAGGGATTCCTAATGCAGGGTGTAGATCCTGTAGTGATGAAATATGCTGGACTCAACCGAGAAGCTGTTAACATAGCAGTTGCAAACTATGGTGATAATCCCACTAAGGTGCTTTATCTTATTTCCTCCTACAGATCCTATTCTTGTATTAGCTAGAGTTAAGCTACACTGATTCTATTTAGTGTTTATAGCGTCAAATATATACTCTTTGAGTCCAAAGTTTAAAACCGTGATCAAACCGTCAGTTAAATTCGTGGCTCTTAGAAGCTTCATCATTCCTTCCCTAAGGAGAAGCTAATCACAGTTTTTATGCGTTTCAGGTTCAAGAATTTGCAAATGGGTTCACAGCAATACGAGAGATGGGTTTTCCAACAAACTCTGTTGCAGACGCTCTCTTCATGTTTGAGAACGACACTGAAAAGGCATTGGCACATTTGCTACATGGTTCTTCCTGAATTGGCTTTCGACTTCTTTTTATTCTATATAGTTTATATAAGTAAACATCAAATTTGATAACACAAAAGATTGACGAAGTATAGATATTTGGTTTTACTTGTGTAAAAAATGGATGATTTGTGGTTTTACTTTGTTTTATTTGGTCGGTGAGAATATATGTTTCCCAGTGCCCTCATCCAAAACCTAGACTTTGTATAATGCAATGACCAATAAAATGGCAAGTTTAGAATACAGAGAGAAAATTGTGTGTAATTAGCCATTTTCATACAAATATCATTTGTGTTTTCTTTCTCTATAAGCATCAAAGAGCAACGCCTCACACTTGGATTTGTCTTTGGTTCTACTACACTCCTGCGCATATAGCTTCTGAAACGTATGGAAGTAAAATTAGATACATGTCATACGAGATGATTTGAATAAATTAAGTTCATAAGCAGTAGAAGCTAAGTCATATATACCTGAGGACCACGCGGAACAGCAGAACTTTCCTTCATCTACATGCTTAACATCAAGACCCACGAACCATGAACCCGTACTGACATCATCGTGAGCATACGAATGAAGGATGTCTCTGTCACCATCCATTCATCAACAGTATACAAAACAAACAACACAAAAACTCAGTTTCAATCTATTTCTCTGTTTGCGAGTGAGTATTGAAAGATATTTGTCATCACGTGTAACTATGAGTTGAAAACACTGACCTATTGATTGATACAAATCTAGCCAATGCATGCGTTATAACATACATCTCCCCATAAGCATGGCGGAAGTACCTGCACGATAAATGAAACAAGAGCAGGTGGTTCTTACTCATATGGAAGAAATGAATCTAGTCAATGCATTCTATGATTATTTTTAGAACTTACGCTTTCTTGTCACCGAATTTCCACCATTCTGGTTCATACCATTTGTGGTTCCTGCCAGAAAAGCAAAAACTTATGTTAAAATTACATCAGACTGAATAATTTCCTGACGATCAAATTGTCCTAATGGTGCTGGCGTTTCAAGCATAAACTCACGGTTCTGAGAAAACTTCGCCTGATTTCATGCAACCGATGTAAGCCCGTGGGTTTTCCAGATGTGCTGCAAGTGTACTTCCAAGAGCATCTGCATCGGAATAATTACATTCATAGCACATAAATACATAATCATGTCAGCAAAATGCCTACATGGAAACTCTTTGACCTTAGAACTATCACAATAGAGGAGATAAAAAGACCTTTAGATTGGCATGGAAAAATATTGCAAGAACATCCTCCACTGTATTTCACACCTTAATAATAACTCTAACTGTGTAACTTCTCAATTTCACTAAACCACCTACCCAGGGATTTTGCGTCTTTCTGGAGAGTGTTAAAACTTTTGGAACCCCAAGAAGAATGACATAGACAATCAACTATCCATATTCCCAATCACCCCAAGCAACTCAAACAACCAAAAGGATTTGGCTGTAAAATACTCTTTTAGTACTAACTTACCTATATTTACATAGATATTGTCGATGGCCTTTGCATAAAACTGTGCATCCCACCTATCTGCTGCATAGGAAAAGAACAGTTTTACCTTCTTAGAAGCTTCCTTAGGTGCCTCAACTACATTATCCTGGAAGTCAATAAATGGCCAAGCTCTCAATTGTATAACACAGGAGCTGGTAAATGAATGCTTGAGGTAATAATATAGAGAGAGAGAGTCAGTAAACACATACGAGAATAATGAAGTCATCGGTCTGACTATTTTCAGTATCAATGCTCTTGTCCATGCTGTCCCCTTTATTTGCACTACATAACACAAAAAAACAACATTTCAAAACAAGATTCCATTACCGCATAAATCATCAATAAAAGGCATAGATAAATCAACGAGTGATAAACCAAATCCAAACCTTCTTCCAATAACAAATCGTGCAATCACACCCTTTTCAGTTTCAAGTTTTTTAAGTGATGCACCTGCAATAAAAGGACAGAGCTAACTGCTAAGCTAACAACATCTGGCAAATAACAGACTGGTACTTCTTACAAAAAAAAAACATGGAAAAGGAGAAGAAACCTTACCCGTCCCCAACCATGCTTGACGGACTGCATCCCTCTTCTTCTTGTTACCCAAACTCGTCATTATACCGATAACCACTAATAGTCTTTTCTTGGTTTCAGTTCCATCAGTAAGTTTAGGACTTTTCGAAACAAAACCTTCTTGCCTGGCTGCACTTAGTTCCATCTCAAGACCTGCTAGCGTCTTCTTCTGTTCCCTAGAAAGAAAAAAACATGTATTCAACAGGTTCCATGGATACACAAAACAAGGAAATCAAATCGAACAAAAGTACCATAATTTTTACCTGCAAGCTATGATCTTCAAAGTATCATCCACTGATATAGCAGATTTACCCTAAAACCCCATATAAAAAAAGAACAGTATAATAATAAGCATTCAAGTACATTACACCAAACAAAGATTCCAAGAAAAGTGACATATAAATACTCACTACTGTGATGAAAGTGACATCCAAATACAATACTAACCTGTCCTGTTACTCTATCGAGCTCCTTGATTAGATGAACCCTAGTTTGAGATTCTTGCCATAAACTAGAAGCAACAAAAAATAAGAATCAGAGGAACACAAGTATATATATATATTTTTTTTGTTAGAGATGGGATCAAAAAATGCAGAACTAACCGGCCAGCTACATAGAAAGAAGCAAAAGTTGCAAACATTGAGAGCAAAAGCGAAGATATCCTCGAACTCGATGATCTTATACTCGACCCTTTCCTCGCCATTTTGATTGAAAAACAGATCCACCAAAAATCAGATCTCTCTCTCTCTCTCAATCAAATTCACCCTGACGCAACGCAAATGCTTCTTCACTATATTAATCAAATCTCCAGATATGGAAGTTTCTGCTGGATCCACTGATTCGGTCGTAAAAAAAAATCGAATAGGAATGTGTCTCGTTGGATCTGCTATACCGGTGGACGATTCCACCAGCGGAACACTGAACCGGAGATCACTGACTTCGGTTTATGATTGTGGATCTTCCGATGAGAAAATTGGAAGAATCTGAGGGATAAGAGAGAGAGAGTGCCGTTGAGATTTTTATCAAAAAAAAAATTATTAGTTTTAGGGAAATGTTGAATTTGGTGTAATCTAAGTACTATAGAATCTCTATCTCTTAATTACTTTCAGATCAAAATTTACCAAACCTATACCTCTAATAGGGGATTAGGGTACTATAAATCTCTTTTGTTTTTGTTTTTGTTTCTACATGTATGCATGATGAATCAGCCGCATTTATATATATTTGAGCATAATTAGCCCTTAAATTAAATATATCTTTCCCTTCTAAAAATTTTAAAATTGAAGTTTATTGTTTTATTAGTCATATTTATTATACCAAAATATATCTGATATATTTTGGTTCAGTTCAGTATAAGTATTTTTTCCCCATTTAGAACCAAAATACCTATATATAACTAAAATACCCTGTATATAAATTGAATAACTATATCAAATTTTGTGAAGTTATAACTAAAAAATCATACCAAAATAACTAAACCAAAATTAGAAACTAAAGACAAGCAAAACAAGTAAGAGAAAACATAATCCAAAAGTCTAATCCAAAACATAAACAAGTAGCAGAGTAGTAATATCTAAAATCAAATTCAAAAGTCTTATAAAAGCTAGACGTAGGTATTGAGAAAATTGAAAGAAACAACAAGAATTAAAAAAGAGATCAGTTGCATATGGTGAAGCATTGTAAGCGTCTTCACTGTTTTCCTGTTTTAAAAGCAGATCAGATTGTTACTAGGTGTAGTAGTGTACTAACAAGTAACAAGTAACAAGCAACAAAAGATCATGAAATTACCTTATATCCGATTATGATTCTAGCAATATCAACTAAAAGTGTAATCATTGTGAATGCAACCTCAACTGATAAACGCACATAAGGATTACATATGTGAAAAATGATAAACAGCATAGGTTCGGATATACATGGGTACTAATTGGGTATCGGTTCGGATCGGGTAATACCCGATACCCAAGAGTATTTACAATTAAGATCCAACTAATATATTGGGGAAGATCCATACCCGATCAGAACCGGGATTTTTCGGTTTAGTTCCAATACGGATATTTCAGGTCGGGTATTTTGCCGAAGCCTACTCAAAACTCTCAACTATGAAAAATTTGATGTACTCCAAATTTAACCTCAAACCTCAATTTTAAGGGTTCATTAATTCTTTTTTATTTATTTTAGTCCTAACTCATTTTACTTAGTTTTTTCTTTTTAAACACATTAGTCTCAACAATTATATATCTTCTAAATATAAATTAAAATTTTCACATCTAAAATGAATACATCAAAATTTCAAAAAGAAAAAGATCCATCTATTATTTCAATATGCACTCACTACTAGATAGGATGCATTACATAAATCGTTTTTCTAATTTTTTGGTAATTTATTTGTAATTTATGATACAAATTGTATACATAATGTAACGTTTTATTAATTAAAGTTTCTTGTAAGTTTTTCTTATTGTATGTTTTATAGTTTTTAACTTTTTATAAAAAATTTATGATCTTAATTATTTATAGTCATTATAAGTTTGTATATTAGTTATTGTAAAACATCACAAACTATTAATTTAAATGTCTAAATCACAAAATAATAATTCATTAGCTCGGTCTTTAACTAAAAAAGACTCGTCTCTCGAGCGGTTTCTTTTCAGCGATCCAACACAACCTTTCGTAATCTTCACCGTTTCCGACCGGCGTCGGTCGGCCTTCTCTACCCTCTAGACTTACCATCTTTCTCTTTTGTTAAGTTTTTAGATAGTCAATAATGGCAAATCGTGGTTTTCAAACTTACGTCTTTGGCCTCCTTGCAATGATGGTGTTACATGGTCTAAGTCCGATGGCTTCAATTCAGGCTTTGATCTCGTTGATGGCTCCATTGTTGGATTGGGAAAAGCATCCAATCAACCAGTTTTCACCAATCGATCCAAACGATGCTGATTCAAGCCATCCCCAGTTTGGTTTCTTCTTTGTAATTTCAGTTTGGTGGAATCGTGATGTCCTTCCTTGTAAAAGGTTTGTTTCCAGTGAGTTAATCCTTTTCCGGTGGAATGTCCGATTATCAATCGGTGAGTGTCTCCCTACCTATAGGTACAGAATTTTCATTTGGGTTTTTGATCCTGGAATCAACAATTTCATCACGGTGGCTGAAGGATATAGTCTTCCAATGGATCGAATCTGGAATTTCATTCATATCGTGATGGGACTTCACATTTTATCAGGCTTGAATCTGAACTTTTCTGCACTAATTGGGGATGAGCGTGTTTATTTTGGTTTTGTGGATGTTCTCCTTGTTGAGTTTGTGGTTTTAACACAAACTGTTTTTCAAGATAGTGAGAGATACACATCGGAATCGATTGACAAAAATGGTATGGGCACTTTTACTAATAGACGAATACGACTTGATTTAATGATCAGGAGACAGAACTTATGTTCTCTCATCAACAATCTCCTTATGGAGTTTCAAGTCGACAATGTGACTAGAAGAAAGAAAGTCACGTGTGTAAACAAGCCAAAACACATATGTGTCCACAGTCCTCTTGGTTTTATACTAGGTGGAGACGAAGATGAAGGACTTTCAAATAGTCTTAGGAGACGTTGGAGACGTCGTACACTATGGAAACAACCATGGATAACAAGACAATGGATTTCTCTAAATGATCATAGAGAATCCTTGCCGGAATTATCAAGTATATCGATCTCAAGAAGGCATCAAGATCTAGAATCATTTCCAACAACATTAGATTTATTTTTCTTAATTAAAGTAATGTCAATGACATTTTGGAGTTTCAGCACCAAGTTGATAGCCAATAAAAAGTGTGTGAAGTGGGGACTTAACAGATTTCATCTGTTGCCTATAAGACTAAATAACAGCAGGGTCACTTCCACTCCTTCACTGAAATTGTATCAATTTCATGTATTTGCGTATAACGGTTGTTTAGGAATGTTTATGTATTTTGTAAACACTTTTTGATATCAATATAATTGATTTGTGGAAAAAAAAAATTCATTAGCTCGAAAAATAACCGATATACAAAAAAGTAAGTACAAAATAATTGGATTAGACGAGTTATAATTAAATTAAATAGATATAATCGATATTAGACGGATATTAGTTATTAATCAAGGTGTAGAGGATATGTTTAACGATTTTATATATTTTAGCAGAAGTTTAAAAAACGGGGCGAAGACCTAAACAACAACTTAGAAATATATGAAAAAACTCTGCGACTTTGTCTTTATTTTATTTTTTTGTTGTTACCCGGCGGTTGAAAAATCAATAGAACTGGTGGTAACGGAGAACAAGACGACGACGTTTTAAAAACAATTGGCCGTCCAAAAAGCTCCTCGTCAAACTCATACCAGAAGATGATTTGATTAGAGAAGATATTCTCTTCCATTTTCATTTTTGCCCCTTTTCGAATTTTGCGTTTTCGTCGGCTCTTCTTCTTCTTCTTCTTCTTCTTCATCCTTTCCGTGTGCTTCACTCTCACAGATTTCGTCATCAATTGAAACCCTTTTTCCTAAAAAGTTTCACTTTTTTCTATTTCGTTTCCTTACAAACCCATCGATCGGATTACTATGTCAATCAATTGCTAATAAAGTTTTTTTTTTTTCTTCTCTGGCTTCTTCTTCACACAATCCGTTTGATTTCCCGGCGTAACGAAACCCTCGCCATGGCCGCGGCTTTAAGGTCTAACACGTCAAGAGAAACCGCTTCTCTCACTCTCTCTCAGTTTAGGTACTTCATCTTCAACCGTATCCACACCGCTCGAACCGCCACGACTCGCTCTAGACCCGATGATTCATCCAACAACAGATTCCCAAATAAAATCTCTCCGCTTGGAACGAGTTTGTTTGGTAATTCGAGTAAAGGCTATGCTACTAATTGTGCCCAGAAGATGAACGGTGTTGCTTCTTCTTCTTCTTCTTCTTCTTCTGTTGTTATACTGAGCTCACAAGGAGACCCACCGGATCTGTGGCAGCCTCCTGGTGATGGTGTTTCCGTTAGGGTTAATGGGTCTAGTGTTAATCTTGGTCGTGGTGGCGGTGGAGGTGGAGGTAGTCCCGGTGGTGGTCCTGGTGACGGGACAGGGTCTAATTCTAAAGAAGATTCTTGGGGTGGATCCAATCTTGGGTCTGAGTTTCCTACACCAAAGGAGATTTGTAAAGGTTTGAACAAGTTCGTGATTGGTCAGGAAAGAGCCAAAAAGGTGAAGTCTCTACAAAAAGTGCTGTGATAACAACACTTTCATGTTATTAGTATCAATCTGAAATGACTTTTTCTTTTTTTGGTTTGCTTACTTTGTAGATAGCTTAATTCTAACTTAACTTAACATTTGAGTTGCTAAAGCTTAGGTTCTATATTGGTTTCTTCGTAGATGATTCATTTGGGGCTAAACATTTTTTGTGATGCTTTAGGCTTTGAATGGTACTAACCACACTCTCACACCCACAACTCCTTTTTGGAGCTTAGTTACAAGATGTAATTACAAAGTTACTTTCGTTGTTACAGAAAAATATCAAAACTGAGTGTTTATTATCTGATGCTGAATTCCTTGTTCAATTTGTGTGCTTCCGGCATGGTGTCTGTCCTCAGTATCATTTTCCATACTTCTGCTCACTGTTGAATGCTAACTTTAAGCTCTGATTCCTGAATTTTTATGCTTTTATTTGGTTTAGACCTTGAGAAATATCTTTTTAGTTCTTAACGCATTCTTTTGTTATCTCGTTGATGCAGGTGCTTGCAGTGGCAGTTTACAATCACTACAAGAGGATTTATCACGAATCAGCACAGAAACGGTTAATTCACTCTCTTATGTTTACCGGAATGAAATGTTTTTATATGTATATAAAATATATTTGGAAAATATTCTGTCTTCTATATATAGCACCGTTTAGTTTCCTCAGCATCTGAAAGTAAACAAAAATACCTAGTGATTTAGTTAAATCATGCCAGTATGCATTTCCATTACATGGGAATATCGCAGTTTCATGTACTTGCAATTGTTTGTTTCTTTGTGATTTCACGTATCCTGTAAGAGATTGGTTAGTTATGATGTTGAAACTTGTTGGGAAGCTAGGTCCACTGGAGAAACTGAGAGCACTGCAGCGAAACCAGCAGATGATGATATGGTAGAACTAGAGAAGAGTAACATTCTCCTGATGGGACCAACTGGGTCAGGTAAAGTCTGACCCCAATCTGCAAAATGCGCAAACCTGATAGCTTACTATAATACAATCATTATTTCAATCTAGCATGGTTCTGAAACTTCAATTCCAGCCTTCTCACATCATCTGTTTTGGTGTTTTTCTACAAGCACAGGGAAGACACTACTTGCGAAAACCTTGGCACGGTTTGTGAATGTTCCTTTTGTCATTGCGGATGCGACGACACTAACTCAGGCAATTCTCGTCTTTCTTCTAGTCTTTTTGGCGCATGTCCTTTTCATATTGACCAATCTCTGACATTCATTTTTGTGTTCGGAAATGAAATGATTTGTCAGGCTGGTTATGTGGGAGAGGACGTCGAGTCTATATTATACAAACTTCTCACAGAAAGTTTCTTCAGCCCAAACATTTTTATTTGTATGCCACTATAATCAATCTTCTTATATAGTTAATGTGTGGATTTTGTATCTCTGTCCAGGTTGCAGATTATAATGTTGCAGCTGCACAACAGGGGATTGTTTACATTGATGAAGTTGACAAGATCACAAAGAAGGTTAGGGAACAGAACCTTTTTTTTCCTTGGAAAACGTGCTTGTTATTTTCTGTGCTTCTTAGATAAATTTTGTTCTTTGAACCTTTTGGTTACCAGGCAGAAAGCCTTAACATCAGCAGAGATGTATCAGGAGAAGGTGTTCAACAAGCATTGCTAAAAATGCTGGAAGGAACAGTAAGTTTACTGTTTAAGTATGCTGCAATAGTCTTTAATAAACTTACCAAAGGAAGACATGTATCATTTGATTTGAGAGCTCCACTATGTAAAATCGCAATACTTTTGTGTTTGATGCCTTATTTCCAACTCCCTCTTTCTGGATATAGATTGTAAATGTACCTGAGAAGGGCGCTAGGAAGCACCCTAGAGGTGACAATATCCAGGTTTGTCGTGCTCTACTTTACTCTATATGTCATATGTATTTATTTTATGGTGAAGATGAGTCAATATTGTTATCATACCATAATGTCAATGATTAGAAATAAGAGCTTTCCAATTTACTCTTCTTAGCATGATGATTGGAGTGTTGGTTTAAAAAGGTTAATCGACATGGTATCTTGTTTTCATGTTAAACAGTTGATTAGGTGTCTCTCCTGTAACAGCTGTTTCTTACTCACATTATTGTTGACTATACGCAGATTGACACAAAGGACATACTTTTCATATGTGGTGGTGCCTTTGTAGACATTGAAAAGACGATCTCAGAGAGGTCTGACTAAAAACAGATTCCAAAAATCCTTTTTCTTTTATATTCTTATCCTCTAACTGAATTGCCATAATAAGTGAACTCAGTATTTCTGTTCCAGGCGCCATGATTCTTCAATAGGGTTTGGTGCTCCTGTGCGTGCTAACATGAGGGCTGGTGGTGTTACAAACGCTGCTGTTGCATCAAACCTAATGGAAACTGTAGGTTTTCCCCATATCTTCACTTACCAAATGTTGGGGATTCTTCTGCTTGTTTTGGTTTGTATCGAGGTTTACAATGTGATATTTGGTGTTGGCAGGTGGAAAGCAGTGACCTGATTGCTTATGGTTTAATACCTGAATTTGTTGGAAGATTTCCAGTTCTCGTCAGTTTGTCTGCTTTGACTGAGAACCAACTTATGGAGGTAATAGGATTGACATAAAAGTGTGATATTCGATGTGATTCTCTATCTCTTTCTTGTTCATAGAATACGCAATAATATAATTGGTTTGCAGGTGTTGACAGAACCCAAGAACGCTCTTGGAAAGCAATACAAAAAGATGTACCAGATGAATAGTGTAACTACTTTTCTCTCTTATCTCTCTATCTCTCTTTCTGCTTCAAATCACAAGACAAGTCTCTATCTCTTTTCTCTTCAGGTAAAGCTGCATTTCACGGAAAGCGCACTGCGGCTAATAGCTAGAAAAGCAATAACGAAAAACACTGGAGCTCGTGGCTTAAGAGCTCTTCTAGAAAGCATCCTCATGGACTCTATGTACGAGGTATATATATATATATATATATATATATATATATATATATTTTCACCACCCCTTATGATTTTCAAACCAATGCTGCTAGAATCAGAGTTCAGATTCTTGTACATTTATGATGCAAAATGTCTTTTGTCTTTAGATTCCGGACGAGAGTACAGGCAGCGACATGATAGAGGCAGTCGTGGTGGATGAAGAAGCAGTTGAAGGAGAAGGACGTAGAGGCTCTGGAGCAAAGATTCTCCGCGGTAAAGGAGCATTGGGTCGGTATCTCTCTGAAACCTATTCCAAGGATTCTTCTCCTCAGGTAAACCGAGAAAGCAACCCCTGTTTGATTTGACCGAATAATTATTGTGTGTTTGGTTCGTTTGATAACCGGATGATCTGAATTATTTTGTTGCAGACAACAAAGGAAGGATCAGATGGAGAAAATGAAGTGGAGGCAGAGATTCCATCAGTTGTAGCAAGTATGTAATGTAACGTTCGATGATCACGATCACTACCATCCATGCATCATCATCATTCAGAACATCTGGTGAAAATGTATCTCTCTGTATGCTTTTAACTTTATCGTTCTCTGTACATATAAAATGAAGGAAAGAAACCAAAGTTGGATAATTAAAAAAGAACACAACGAAGGATGCACAATTTGCATAATTGATAAATGATCATGTAACTTTTGTGCAACCCCCATCTTTTCAGTATCTTTAATTCTTAATTGTTTTTTTATTAAATCTTAATTAATTTAAATTGTTTATGAAAATCTAATTTTGTTGACAAAAATGCCTCTAAATTTTAAAACTACCTTTAGGCTTTAACAAATAGAAACTACAATTTAGGAAAAATCAAATAAAACACCCATGTGCCAGATTCTATAACCGTCGGATTAAAATCCGGAAAAGGGAGCTTTTAATCTGGACGGCTATATTTAATTCCTCTAAAAACTTTTTCTCAAACAACAAAGCCAACGAAGAAAAGCACCTCTTTGGCTCTTTGGGCGCAAACCATTTGATTGAGAGAGAGAGAGAGAGAGACAGAGACAGAGAGAAAAGGGTTTTGATTTTCCTGGAAAATCCCAGTTTCCTCCCCCTTTTCTCTTTCTCTCTTGTTTCGCGATTTCGTTCCTTTTAACTCTTTTGATCGGCGTGAAAAGAAAAGAAAAAAAGAACCGATTTTTATTTTCCAGGAACAAAAAAAAAAAAAATGATCCCCAATTTCTTGTTTTTGAATTTTGAATTGTGAGACTTTTTTGTTTGGTATTTCGAAATCATGGTGCTAATGGAGACAGATACTATCGAATGCGCGATCGATAACGATGAGATTCATCTCAACAACAACAACAACAACAACAAATTCTCATCAACCAAGTCTCAGGGTGGAGCCACCGTTGTAATCTCTCCGGCGACTAGCGTTCACGAGCTCCTTGAATGCCCTGTCTGCACTAATTCTATGTACCCACCTATTCATCAGGTCCGTATCTCATCATTTGAGGGTTTTTAGATAGATCTCGTTGAATTGTGTTGCCTCTTACCGGTATAAAGTTACCATCTTTATGATTCCCCAATTCCTGAATTTGTTGGAATCTCAATGGAGATTTTGGTGTGTTGTTGTTACAATTTGAGGTTTTTGAGAAGTGACAAAAAGGTTTCTTTCTTTTTTGTAGTGTCATAATGGACATACGTTATGCTCGACCTGTAAAACAAGGGTGAATAATCGGTGTCCGACGTGTAGACAAGAGCTTGGTGATATTAGATGTTTGGCTCTTGAGAAAGTAGCTGAGTCGCTTGAGCTACCTTGCAAGTTTTACAATCTTGGTTGCCCTGAGATATTCCCTTATTACAGCAAACTTAAGCATGAGTCTTTGTGTAACTTCAGACCTTTTAGTTGTCCCTATGCTGGCTCGGATTGTCCTGTTGTAGGAGACAACACTTTCCTTGTAGCTCATTTAAGGGATGATCATAAAGTCGATATGCACACTGGATGTACGTTTAACCACCGTTATGTCAAATCCAATCCACGAGAAGTTGAGAACGCTACTTGGATGCTTACGGTTAGCAAATTGTTTGAGATTATGGACTTGTGAGATGTTCAATTATCTTTGAGATTCTGAGGGTTCTTTTTTTTGTTTTGTAGGTTTTTCATTGTTTCGGGCAATACTTTTGTCTTCATTTTGAAGCGTTTCAGCTCGGTATGGCTCCAGTGTACATGGCGTTTCTGAGATTCATGGGGGATGAAGAAGACGCACGAAACTATACATACAGTTTAGAAGTTGGAGGCAGTGGGAGAAAACTCACATGGGAAGGAACACCAAGAAGCATCAGAGATAGTCACAGGAAAGTCAGAGACAGTCACGACGGTCTTATAATCCAAAGAAACATGGCACTCTTCTTCTCCGGTGGAGAAAGGAAAGAGCTGAAACTTAGAGTCACCGGAAGAATCTGGAAAGAGCAACAGAATCCAGATTCTGGTGTTTGCATACCAAACTTAAGTGTGTAGCTGGAATCCGAACCAGCCAACTCTCTAAACCTATTTTCCAGTTGTTCGATCTCTTTGATCTGTCTTATTTGGTTTAGTTTTTGGCTTGGTGTGCTTTTTGATTCAGACAGCTTCTTGTTGTCCAAAATTGTATTTAGAGAAGAAAAAAGAGTTGCTCCATTTTGCCAGAAATGTGCAGACAGATCGCAAAACTTGCCATGTTTCTTTAGTGATCCAAATCTACAGACAACATATATAAGCACATTGTAAGATTTGAGCAAAGAATCCAAAACAGAACATACACAAATCATAATCTTTATTTCATTGAAGATGTCCTATAAGTATACTTAAAATGGTTTTGTGGACTATATTACAAATCTTGAGTTCGTATATAAAAATCTTTCGTATACATTACATACAAGGCTGAGACAGTCTATTGTGACAACCCAGAGAAAAACGCCACGCCGGTTGATGGCAACCACGAAGAACCAGAAATAAACTGAGCCACCGTAAACTTGGTAGCCTCGACAGCTGAGGTAATAACATGATAACCCGGCCACTTGATACGTTGACCCATTCCTGAACCCGGCCCTTTGTTCATATACTCACCATAGTACAACGTGTCCAACGCAAAAGGACCATTCCACTCCAACCATCCTCGCGGGTCAATATGGTCACCCATATCAGACATCATGTACACAACTCTAGAATACAACTTCCACGGACGGCCTAGATACGTCGGAAAGCTACCCTTGGAAGCTTCAAGATCCGGCGTGGCTAGTAGCTTACAAGCATGGATCGAAATCCCCGTGTTCTGATTCGGATCTTTCCGGTTCTGAGCCGTGATCGTGATCTTCTGCTGAGGCATAGGTTTACGCGCATAGATGTTACAACTCTGTAAGATCACAGCTGCGTTACCGAATATAAAATCGACCGTTCCATAAATTTCGCATTCCCGAAAAAACTGTCGGTTGGAATGTACATAAAGTGCATCTTGGTATCCGATAATGTTGCAACGGTAAACCACCGCGTGGTCTCCACCAACACGGAGTGCCACGGCTTGATGCTTAGCCGGACCGGCGTAATTCTCGAACGTCATGTCCCTCACTATAAATCCAGCTCCAGTCGCAGCTACAACAACAATACCAATAACTCAATAATCATAACAGAGAACAAGAACAAAAAAAACAAAAATTATAAAAGTTTTAACTTTTTTACCAAAAGTGGCGGTGTGAAAAGTAGTAAGATCATCGGCGATACTTTTACCACCGGTAATGACTGTTTTACCCTTGCCGTCTCCGATGAACATCAAGTTAGTCTTCTTCCTCCCAACTTTCAAATTCTCTTCTTCATACCTTCCTGCTTTAACGTAGATGACGAATCGACGGCCACTATGCTCCGGAGCTTTCTTGATCGCTTCCGTGATCGTCTTGAACGTTCCGGTACCGTCTTTAGACACCGTGATATCAGCTTGAATCGCTGACGTCGGAGTACCAAGAAGCTCTCTGTCTTCTCTCTTCAACCAATTAGGTAAATGTAATTCCTCTGTTTCTTCTGCCCCAAGTAACCTCCTATTATTCACCACCGGGACTCCAGACAAATCTTTGACTTTTCCGGCGAATATCGCCAAACAGTTACTAACCATCTCCGACAAATCTTTAACAGCTCCGATCACTTGATCCTTCACTCCTCCTCCTTGTCCTCCAGTTTCATCGAATCCGTCGGTGCAAGTGTCGTGGTTGGTCATAGCTGAGCTAAGCAACGTCATCACATCGGAATGAGACTCATCTCCGAAGACGACGACGACGGAGGAGAGAGCACGGGAGAGAGCGTCCACCGAGTCATCTAGCAGCTCGAGGCAAGAATCGTAAGCTGACCGTACACGTGGTGGCATCTGAGTGTATGTGATCGTAGAAGAAGAGTAAAGAGCTTTGCTGAATCTTTGAAGCGTTGCGTTGAATGAGATGTGAATGAGTTCGTTCTCGTCGGCGGTTAAAGATCCCGGGAAATCAAGAAGTGTGTCGATGCATAGGTTCGGGTATAAGGATTTGCTACAGGTTCGGGAGATTGCTTGGGTCGGTTTTCGGGTTAGCTTGGGCTCGGTTTTATCCGAGCCTACTGCTCGGATACCGGCAAATATCCCGAAGCAGATCACTCCAACGACTAAAACTGCCAAAGTGAAGAGAATCAGCTTTGTTTTAGTTTTCTTATGTTGCTCCGGGAGTGACGTGGCTTGGTCTTTCTGGTTCGGGTCTGATCGTCCGGACCGACCGAGCCTATCGTAACCCATTGTGATGTTTTTTTTAGGTGTTTAGAATGAAGTTTAAGAGTTTGGTAAGGAGAGAACAAAGATGAGGTGGAAGGCTCTATAAATTATTATATAGATGTAAGCTATTTAGGAATTAAAAAGTCATGCGTTATATATAAAAACTACGGTCGTTGTCAAAAAAAAGAAAAAAGAAAAGAAAAAAAAAACTATGCATATTGGTAAAATAATATACATTATGCCTGATAGCTGTAATATTATACTGATAATGAATTCAAATTGTAGTAATTAAAACGGACCACAAACGACCAAAATTTGTGATGGCTCTATCTATAAATATATATTGATGCGTAGGTGTATGTACGAGTATCATTTGAGTATAAATGCATCTCTTACTACTTGCATCATGCAAATAAGATTTGGAAATACGATCAATTAATTGGTGATTTGGAAAAATATTAGTATATTATTATATCAACACTAATTGGTGCTTTTCTCAAATAGTAAATAAGATTTTGTTTCAAAAGAGTTTCCTGCTTACCTAACGGTGTCGGTGATCATTTTCTTAATCTCGTTTTGTTTAATTATTTATTTTGGGTCGAAATCTATTTTCTACTCTCCATTACTATGGATAGCAAGAGACTGGTGGTTCAGTTCTAGCATTGCGCTCTTTTCAAATGTGATAGACCACGGATGGTGCTTTTCATATATAACTTGTATATACCAAAACAACATCAGTCTTTGACAATAGTTTCCCGCAAATTACCTATACTACGGATTAAACACCAAGTTCAGAATCCAAGTGGCGTAACATGCATGCATTTTAAATAGTGTTCAAAACATGATATGAACGTGAATTCAATTCACGGTTGCATGCCGCTCAATCAATTCGGATCGATACGGGATGATCAGGATCAATACATTGCTAAATACTTACAAACGCATACATACAAATTACAATGAGTATCAGGAAGAGTCAAAAAGCACGCGCTCATATGGTCTAAAAAACGTTGATGGGACAAATCTACATCGTCCACCAACTGGCAACTGGAGCCCCATTGAATTAAAACGGAATAGTTATTGAGATAGACTTCTATACCAATATTACACACACAAACACACAAAATGTACATAGTCCACTAACATATACGTACGTATGTATATGCAAAAAGGTGAAGAAACTGTAATGATTTTTTTCCGGTTATTTTGTTGTGGTTCAATCATTTCCGGTTCAGTGCTCTGGTTAAGGAATGAAATTAGTATGTTATCCACTAGTACATCGAAAACCTTGAAAATTATTGTTAATCATCTTCGAGGTTGCGATGAAAAAGATTGTTTGTTGCTGACTGCTCAGAAGCAGTTCTCCCATGATATTGTATGTATCTAACATTTGTTATTTTTCATGTTATGGATATACACATTAGATTCCTATTGAATCTTGCTTCCATGGTTTATATATTAGTTATTATTGAAGATAATTTGGCAGACAAACACTAAAGATACCTTTTTTAGAATGGTATGTTTGATGTTTAAGTCAATGTTTTGCCAAGAAAAAAAAGGTATCTCAAGTCACGCGGTGAAGTAGATGTTGATATGATAAGAATGATGTATACGATGGAGTAGCTAATGTCGCTATAGCCTAAATGATAACAAAATTAAAGGTTGGTTACGAAGTCAATGTCAATAAGGGAGTGAGCTGTCCTCTACCATAAGTCTTCTGTCCATTAAACCTCTTTTTTCCTTTTTCTTATCTTAGCCTTTTGTGCTTTGTCTCCTTCACAAAAAGTTTTATTTCATGAGACCACTCACGTTTTGATTAATGATTCTTGTTGTTCCCAATTACTTTTTTTTAACAAAAAGGTCTTATGTGGTTCATTTACGCATTTGTTTATTACACATTATATCTAATTATTATATAAAAATCTTTGGAAATTCGTACGTAAAATATTTCCATGTTAGTTGCATACTTGCATATAAAAAGAACCTCGAAAATCATCACACCGTCGATAAATGATGGATTTACTGTTTAACCTTTGCATATAAAGAATTTGTCACGTTAAACATTAAACATGGCTAAGAATGATTTACGTTAGAAACATAAATCATTTCTTTTGTAAATTTTGTACATGAACACATGTCCGTC
Source organism: Camelina sativa (assembly GCF_000633955.1). Taxonomy (NCBI): domain Eukaryota; kingdom Viridiplantae; phylum Streptophyta; class Magnoliopsida; order Brassicales; family Brassicaceae; genus Camelina; species Camelina sativa. Next base: position 41,347,695 of record NC_025695.1, read on the forward strand.
AGTCCATGTGTCACTTAATTAATACATGGACGTGCATGTTTTGATATCCATTATTGGCAGTATATAGATAAAACTGAATATTGCTTTTTAGACATTATAATGGCTTTACTAATCAGGGTATCATTTGTAGACTTTTCTCATGTATCATGAGACTCATGAAAACCATATATACACATCTCACATTACCCGATACTCGGCATTTCGTTTCCTTAAAAAAATATTTTATAAAATCAATTTAACATTAATATATTGATAACGAATTAAAAGTATATGAAAACACTATCTTAATTATCATTCAAAGATTTAGTGACTAAAATGACATCATTTAATTACACTTATAATGCTAAATACAGTTGATGAATTTGACAGGAGCATTCATAAGATTGGTTGTTGGTAATGCGTTAAACTTTCCACTGAATAATTTAGATTCAACCATTGGATAAGAGCAGAGGTTAAAGTCAAAAGTGATTAGAGATAACTAACTAGACCAAAGAACGTTACAATTATTATTATTTGGTTTGATTTTACGTTAGAAATCATAGTGCTTTATCTATATCTTCATCTCTAATTAACCCATACCGACAACTTCTTTCTATGGATTAATCATTTTCAACAAATAAAATTGCAATTCTATTAGTGGCTTCTGATCGTTTATGGATCAAGATTAGGTTTGAGCTCTGGGCTTTGGGCTATAAGCTTACTATATAAATACTTCATTCGAGCATGTCTTGTTGTTTGGACTTTGGAAGAGTTAGCTATTAAATTTTAGTATGTGGAGAGTGGAGTTTTAGAATAACATGATCGATGTATAGCTGCTTCGTTAAGAATAGATAAGTCGCTCGTAAATATACATAAATCTTGAAGCAATGTCACATGGGAAAACCTGTTAAAAGGTATTAACAGATAAAAATACTGTCAGAAATTATTTACTCTACCTATTACGTATGCTAATGTAACCATTAGATGCAAATAATATATACTTTATTAATAATTAACGTTTAGTTATTTTCACATTTAAGTTTAATATATGAATCAAATTAGAGAGAACAAGCTAAGGGAGACAAAATTGAGACGTAAAAGAAAATGAAAGAGAAATTGACGAAGGAAGAAGAAGAGGAGGAGGAGCCTCTAAGCCCGATGGCTCGTCTATTCCAATCGACAATTGCATTATCACGATGATCGGTTTCAAAGCCAAGATTAATCCTGACATCATTTTAGATGACTTGAAGCATAACGTTTCCAAGCATCCTCGTTTCTGTAGTAAACTGGTAATTGCTACACACACACACATACACATGTTTTACTTAGGATTTAACATTTTTTTTTTTTTTTGTAAACTGTATGCATTGTGTAAAATTTTGTAGTCAGATGATGGTGCTAGATGGATGAAGACCAAAGTCAATGTACAAGACCATGTGTTTTCACCAGACATAGACCTACAAGAGATCAACGAAGATGGAGATGGCTTCGTCGATGACTATTTCTCGCGGTTAACGCTGAGTCCTCTCGATAAATCGAGACCATTGTGGGATATTCACATCCTCAATGATCGATGATTGCTTTAACAAAAAAAAAAAAAAACATCTGACGCTGAAGCGGTCGGGGTAATGAGATGTCATCATTCTTTGGCAGATGGAATGTCCTTGATGTCTCTCTTGGTGTCTTGTACCCGAAAAACATCCGCTCCTGAGGCATTTCCTACAATGTAGATGCAGTTGGCGCAGTAGAGTGTTGTTTCGAACGAGGACCTGCTGGGTCACAGGACTCTGTATCTAAGAACAGACAAGTGGAGATTGGCAAGGAAGCACAACTGACGTGGCAAGTCCGGTTTGGATGGAATAAGAAGATAAAGCAGAACTGGGAGAGAAGATATCTGGAGAATATCGTTCGCGATGGTTAAGGAAAGTGAGATTGTGGCAAACAAGAAATTGCCTTACTTGAAGACTTGAAGATCTTTTTAGGGTTTTAGGGTGATCGAATATAAAAGATCTAGGGTAATGTGTGGTAGGTTTTTTCTTGAACACTTGAAAAAACCTTTTGCGTGAGATTGTAACTTCAAGGCTGATCAAAGAAAGCTAAGAAGGTGAGTGTTGGATAATTTTCTTAGATCTATACTGGTGAGAGTTTAGATAGAGAAGAGAAGTGTGTTTAGATTTATTCTTGTAACGGGTTAAGAGTTTAATAAGAATAAATAGTAAAAGTGTTCGCTTGGCGTTTTCCAAGCAGAAGATTGTGGTGTTATTCCTCTATACCTTTACAATTGGTATCAGAGCAGACACCTGATAAAAGTCTGCTTGTCTTTTCAACATGTGAGATCTTGTGACAAGAGGTTTGGAGAAACCACAAGCTTTTGTTGCGATACTGAAAGCTGAAACTAGATCCAGAGCATTATGGGCATTGGAAGGTGTCGGTCAAACATGCCATTCAAGGTATCAACATGGAGGCCTGGTTTGCTGTTGAAGATGGCTGGACCGAACCAATGGTGAAAAATGACAAGGGTGAATCGATGCTTAAACCTCGGAAGCAGTGGACTGCAGAAGAAAAAGCTGAGGCTAAGCACAACTCCCAAGCCGTGTCGGTGATTTTCAACTCCCTGCCACTGGATCAGTTCAATAGTGTCCAAGGTTGTGTGTCTGCGAAAGAAGCTTGGGATATCCTCCAAGTTACCTTTGAAGGAACTAGCAATGTAAAAAGGACACGCCTGGACAATCTGGCTTTAGATTTCGATAATTTGTCGATGGAAGAAGGTGAGACCATTGCGAGTTACATCAGTCGGTTGAGTGCTATCGCAGATGAAGCTGTTATCATGGGAAAACGTTACAAGGACAAGACGCTGGTGAAGAAATTTCTTAGGAGCATTCCAGACAAGTTTCAACCACATCGATCTGCCATTGATGTTTCCTTTAACTCAAATGATTTGAAGTTCAGTCAAGTTGTTGGGATGATGCAGTCGTTTGAGATGCAGCTGAAGAAAAAAGAACATCGCGCTGAATGATCATTTGCTCTAAAGGCTGTTGAAACGTCGAAAAATGCTGAGACACAAGATACTGCAGATGAAGAAAAAGTTGGGTTACTTGTTAGGAAATTCTTCAAGAAGATGGAGCGTGGTCAACACTAAAGAATGAGCTTAGCGGCTCTATACTCAGCTTCAGTGGAGCTTCGAGCCACAGAGTCCTGTTTCTGAGATGCCCAAGAGATCAAATTGGTACCAAGGTAAGAACAATATCCGCCTGTTGATCTGCTTGTTTCTGCACAACCACCATGGTCACTGTCACTGTAAATCCTTATGGTGCTACTTGTGTTCTTGTTAAAGTTAAGCCCCATTGTAGTTGTACCTTTTATGTAGCGCAGGATCCGTTTGAGAAGATGAAAATCAGCAAACTTCGGAGCATGCATCTTCTGACACACAAAATTCACCACAAATTGAATGTCGGGTCTTGTAAGTGTCAGGTACTGTAGCTATCCTGCCAAACTTCGAAAATATGATGGATTTGTGAATGTTTCCTTGTTCTTATCTCTTGTGTTTTTTAGTTGTTCATGCAAAGGTGTTGCAATAGGAGAGCACTCACTCATAGCTGCAATAATCAACAAGTCTTCTGCATACTTTTGCTGGGATAGAAAAAGACCTGAAGGATGAAAGTGAGCCTGAATTCCGAGGAAGTAATGCATTTGACCCAGGGCTTTCATGCGGAACTGGGTGTTGAGAGAGTCTAGGAAGGTAGTCATAGTCGTGTAGCTGTTTCCTGTGATGAGCCTGTCATCCACGTAGAGCAAAAGTACAATGACTGCTCCATCCCGTTTGTAAACGAAGAAAGATGGATCTGGTATGCTATAGGCAAACCCAAATTCCAATAGAAAAGTGCTGAATTGTCGTACCAAGCTCGCGGGGCTTGTTTCAACCTGTAGAGTATTTTTTTCAGTCGACACACATGGTTTGGTTTTTCAGGATCGACAAAACCAGCTGGTTGTTTCATATACACTGTCTCTGTGAGATCTCCATGAAGAAAGGCGTGTTCAACATCCATTTGTTTTATATCCTAACCCATTTTGATGGCCATATCCAAGACAGCCCTGACAGTTGTTGTGCAAACCACAGGGCTATATGTTTCCAGGTAATCAATTCCTTCTTCTTGATTAAAACCTTGAGCAACCAATAGAGCTTTGAGTTTCTGTAATGATCCATCAGCATTTCTTTTTGTTCTAAACACCCATTTACTTCCTAACACATTCATGTCTAGTGTAGAAGGTGTCAAATCCCAAGTATTTACTGCTTTGCAATTACCCATTTCTTTTCCCATGGCTCCATTCCAACCAGGATGTTTAAGAGCTTCAATTACTGTTTTTGGCTCTGGATGAGATACTTTATGAGACAATAAAGCATATCTCGTATTTGGCTTTCGTATCCCATCTTTTAATCTTGTTGTCATTCCGTGAGTCGATTGAACTTGTTTTAACAAGTTCTACTTGTGATGATTTTGCAGAGACCTGAGAAGACTGATCAGATGACACATAAGAAGCCGAGGATTCACCTAATCCTTGAGTTGGAGTACTTGAACCGGAAGAGTAATCTGAGGTAGATGTGTCTATTCTTGCTGAGTCTTGTATTTCATGAGTGCTTGTGGTAGATACCTGAGTTTGATCTGGTGTATTGTTGACTGTAGGTGTTGAAGATGGAGTTGAAGTCACAGGAGAGGTGCAAGTTGGAGTCACTGGAGAAGTATGAGCCACTGATGAGTCAGAGCTAGCGATGTCTTGCAGAGGAGTGTCCGTCTTGATAGGAGAAGGAGGACAACTGTTGCCAATAGAAGTAGGATCAAAGCCTGTCGTACACTCAGTTCTATCCTCCACTCCTTCAGTGGACACAACCTGAGACCTTGTGCTTGGCAATGGCGGAAAATCATGCGGTGAGAACAGTGATTTATTCTTTTGTTGTTCACCGCTTGTTTCCACTAACTCATGTATCTGATTCATACTTTGATCTTGTTGAGGATAACTTTTGTGCCATGCATCCATGAGAAGAGTACATCTTTGAGAGTTACCAGCCAAAAAGGAAAAAGGGAAGACATCTTCGTCGAAGATGACATGTCTGCTGATATAAACGCGCCATGTGGAAGGTAACAAACACCTGTAGCCCTTATATTTTTCATTATATCCCAAGAACACACATTTCAAAGACCTTGGATCAAATTTTGTTGCAGCATAGTCACGAAGAGTCGGATAGCAAGCACAACCAAACACTCTGAGGGCAGTATAGTTATGAGCTCGACCTGTCAAAGCTTCATAGGGACTCTGATTCTTGTCCAACGCAGTGGTAGGCAGAAGATTGATGAGAAAGTTAGCCGTGTAGAATGCTTCTACATAGGATTTTTGTGTGTCTATCCTAGCAGATTCAATTAACCTTAAGCAGTTGTAATACTTAAGGTGTCAATCCAGTTGGGAAACTTAACTAACAATTAAGATGCAATCAAGATATCACAAGTTAAGCCAATTCAATAAGCTTGTTTTTATCTAACAGTCCTAGAATGATCATAATGAAAAACGGAAATGTGTTCTAGAACTAGAAACGAGAATGTATGACAAGAAGCGAAAATGAATGAAAACAAAAACGAGTCTAAGCATGAACTAAATAGCAAGAAGTGAAACAGTCTCAAGAATACAATAAAAATCAGAAAGAAAGAAGTCCTAAGGATGGGGGTAATTGATGTTGGTGGATTATCCTAGTCTATAGAGTGTTTAACATGCCACAAGCAAACTATCCCTAAACAATGAACATCACGACTTCGCGAATCCAATCTCTTGACATAAGCTACTCAGACTCAACCACTTCCAAATCTAGCTCTCGATAGAGAAACATGATCAAGCGTGGCATGACAAACAAGTTCATTCACGTCAACAAAGATCCTAGACAACTAATCTCTTAGGCTAGGAACGTACTAGTTGGTCAGACATTTCATCGAACACCTTTTGGGTGCGGAAATGTCTAAGACCTAGTTCCAATTGATCATAGAGAAACTAGTATTTCTAACTCTAGTCCAGAAGGGATCATACAAATCAAAGCTTAAACACTCTACATCCTAAGATCCTCCACCTAATTTATCCCATCCTCAAGAACTACTACACTACTCAGATCCGAAAATCATCATCAAGGATGCAAACCCAGAAAACATTGAAACAAGCATTCTTAGATAGATAAAAATTAGATGAACAAGTTTGTAGAAGAAATCAAATGCAAAAACTCAATGAATTAAAAGATATTTGTATACAAAGTTTGAGAACGTTTTAGGAGGCTAGGTAAAACCTTAAGAACAAAATGAGATAAAAGATAAGATGTCTTAGCAAAGACTTAACAAAATGTATATATAGTAGTCCAACATGGAAAACCCTAAAACTTAAAACGACAAGGTAAAGCGTCGGTTCGGTAATCTCCTGAAGAGTGTGAAACCAAACGTCTTTCTTCCTGACATGTGCGATCGAGTTCGTGCGCATCGAATGGAATGCAATGTCATCATGGCTCGGACGGACGCTAGGGAGCATGGCTCGGACGGACGCGCTGGGGAGCATGGCTCGGACGGACGCGCTGGGGAGCATGGCTCGGACGAACACGCTNGCTGGGGAGCATGGCTCGGACGGATGCGCTGGGGAGCATGGCTCGGACGGACGCGCTAGGGAGCATGGATCAAACGGATGCGCTGGGGAGCATGGCTCGGACGGATGCGCTTCCAACGTCTCCTCAATACCTGAAATACTCCGAAATGCACAATGTATGCAAAGATGATGCAAAAACTACCGAGAAATGCAAAATGAAAGAAAAGAGTAGAAAATGATGCAAACCAATGAGTTATCCTAGCTAAATGAATGATAAATATATGCTAAGGAGAGACAAAATATAGACATATCAGTACTTTTCCTTCAAACATCATGGATAATCCTAACTCAACAATATGTTTATGCTTTCTTTTTGCTAACCCATTTTGATGTCGTGTGTGTGGACAAGATATAAGCTGTTGGATTCTGTTTGCATGCAGATGAGTCATAAACTGCTTGCTAGTGAACTCACCACCACCATAACACTGAAAGGTACCAATCTTGCGTTGATATAAATTTTCCACAAGAGCTTGAAAACCATAGAATGTTTGTAGAAAATATGACTTGAGTTTGAGAGGATGGAGCCAACAAAATCTTGAATAGTTATCAATAAAGATCACATAATATTTGAAACCTTGAACTGACATTATTGGTGAAGGACCCCATAGATCACAATGAATTCTTTCCAGGAGTCTAGTTGATACAAAAGTTGAAGCAGAAAAAGGTAATTTAGCACTTTTCCCAAGTTGACAGGCTTCACAGATCTTGGTAGTACTCTTATTGTTGATAACTATAGCCTTTATTGCAGATAATTGCTGGAGAACTTGCATATGTGGATGCCCCAATCGTTTATGCCAAATATCTCCGGTAGTTGTTTGTTGTCTTGACGAGAAATTGACTTGGAATGAAGCTCCACCACGTAAGTTTCCCAGTGTATAAAGCCCATTACTGTGTCTGCCCTTTGTTAACAACCCCCTTGTTGCCTTATCATAGATACACATATCAACATAGTCAAATTGAAAGCTACAAGGATAATTGGTGCAGATGATAAGGAGAACTGGTCACATGAGAGGTCGCACCAGTATCAGACACCCATTCACTTCCATTTTGATCAGTGACATCTGTTATCCGAAGAGCAGCTAACGCTTGAGGCAGATTGTCAAACTGATAGCTGTTATCGAACCTATGCTAACACTTTGAAGCAGGGTGGCCTGGTTTACCACAGATTTGACAGATCACCTTGGTAAGTCCGCTTACGTCTTGAGAAATCTGCTGGTGAATCCCACGACCTTTTGTTGTAAAGTTGTTTCTTCCACGATTACCACCATTTCTTGAGTTTCCCCTTCGTCTGTTGTTGTTGTTGTTGTATCCGGAGGAACATGGGGCGATTGGGTTGAAAGCCATGTGTGGAGAAACCTCTGAACCACTACTGTAACTTGCAAGACGGTCAGAGTAGCTGGTAAGGCGTGAGACCACATCATCTAAAGTCAGGGAAGGTTGAGTATCCATGGACCCTTCCACTGAGGTCTTGATAGGTTCATACTCTCTACCTAGACCTTTCAAAGATCTTCATTTGTTCACTAACCGGACTACCTATTGAGGCAAGTTGTTCGCAAACTCTCTTTACCTCCCTAAGATAATCATCCATTGATTTGTTTAACTTTTCGACAGTTTGAAGCTTATGTTACAATTCAAAATGTCGTGAAGCTGATACCTTATTGAAATGTTGTGCTAGAGCTGACCAGAGATCTCTTGCAGTGGTGGTATGAACGACATCACGAAGAATATCTTCAGAGAGAGATCCAAGCAACCATGCTCGGACAACCTGATCTTCTCTATCCCACGACAGGAAGTCAGGGTTTGGGACATAACCGACTTGACCGTCGATAGCAGGGACTGGTATGGACGCTAGCGGTTGAATGAAATCACCATTGACGAAGCCGAGAATATTTTAACCTGAGAAGAAGGACTCGAACTGAGTTTTCCAAAGAAGGTATTTCTTCTCCGTTAGTTGCACAGTAACACAATTTGAGATATGAAGTGCAAGAGGTGAATAAAGTTGGATAACTTGATCCATGGCTCTGATACCATAAAGAATGAGCTCAGCGGCTCTTTAGGTAAGAAATATTTTACACTTTATTTCCTTGACTTGATAAGTTACATCACTTGTTCTTTTATAGTCATTACAGTCCTAGGGTTTTCTCTAGAGACACATCATCAATCCAATCATTAGTCACATGAGTCCAAACACTGAAATTTGTTCTGCAGTAGTATTGGCTCTGTTACGGTCCATCGTTCCTTTTGTTTTGTTGACTGTTTTGTCTATATGCACATGTGGAGTTAGCCGTTGGAACCTTGGAGAAGATGGAACCGAAGTGAGCTTTTCTCTGTTGGACTAATTTGGGGAAGCCTTGTTGATCTTGACGTTAATGGGCTTTTTAATGGGTTTGTGAGAGATAGAGCCCATTAACCCTTTAATTTCTTCATTCTTCGAAGAAGCCTTTTCATCTTTTTTCTTCAGCGTGTTGCTTCGATTTCTTTCCTGGTCCAATTCACTTGCGATCTTGACGGAGGAAGTCGGAGCTGTTGGATTCCTCCTGATAGTAACTACGTCACCTTAGCTTTTATTCCGTTCTCGATCAGTTTAGAAACCGATCCATTGGTTCCTCTATTGAAAGCTAAATCAATAATGGATCGAATGAAGCACTCTTTTTTTGCGGCTGTGCATTATTCAATCATCAACGTCATCCTTAATATTTTCGGACCTGATGCTAAGGTATATATTGTGATAACAGAACTCAAGGTTTGTTTGCGTTTCAATGTAAGGACGACATTATTTCCTCATACGACACTCATGGCATTGTAGGTAGTCAAACGAACATTTTCGAACACAACAACAATCTTATCAAACATCGTTGGCCCTGTTGAAAAAGTTAGTTTACACGGCAATCATATAACTTACATCGCTCTAAGTGCCTATGGACACTCGCAAGTACGTGTTTCTTCACAATAATTGAATTGATAAGTTTTGAAATTAGTATTCGTGGAGAGAGCTCTTTTCTATATTTCTTCTTACTAGTTAATATCCATATATGTAATGTGTTTGGTAGGCATTGGGGATACATTTCATAAGTTAACGCTGAGAAGATGGTAATTTCGATAGCCGTTGATCCTGCGGTCATACCAGATCCTCACAATATTTGTGATAAAATGGAGGAGTCTTTGAAAGCTATGAAAGACGCTCTATAGTGATATGATCGAATTGTATAGTACATAACTGAAGCTACTAATCTCCATCTGTTAAAATTTGATATATGCATGGGTGATTGTGTAATTAAGTGTGAAATAAATTTATGTGTAAAAGTTTATATTGTGTGTGCAAACCTATAAATATCGGTATATTGTAACAAAAGCTTTCATCTTTTCATTTTCTCTTCTTCCCACAAAGTTTATTCTCGTTCTGATTTGTTGCTGAGTACGTTCTCACAAACTTATTCAAAGATGAAATTCGCTTTCGGAAGTGAATTAGTATCTATTAAAATGTCTAGTGAAATCTACCAAGTAACTAAAAAAATATCATCTTAACCTAACAAAGTCATCGACCTGCTCAAGAAAACTTATAGTCTTACAATTTTCATATATATGTATCGATATGTCTAATTGTTATAATAACATCGTAAGGTATTAATTCAGAGTAATTATGGAGGGACCATAGTACATAAAAGAAATGGAAGAATCCACAGTGTGACAAAACATAAGAGTTTTAACTA
>NC_025695.1:41359450-41367213 GCF_000633955.1 Camelina sativa
TTTATTCTCGTTCTGATTTGTTGCTGAGTACGTTCTCACAAACTTATTCAAAGATGAAATTCGCTTTCGGAAGTGAATTAGTATCTATTAAAATGTCTAGTGAAATCTACCAAGTAACTAAAAAAATATCATCTTAACCTAACAAAGTCATCGACCTGCTCAAGAAAACTTATAGTCTTACAATTTTCATATATATGTATCGATATGTCTAATTGTTATAATAACATCGTAAGGTATTAATTCAGAGTAATTATGGAGGGACCATAGTACATAAAAGAAATGGAAGAATCCACAGTGTGACAAAACATAAGAGTTTTAACTAGACCTCAATCTCATATAAACCTCTTTCTAGGACAGCGGATTTAATTATCTTGAGAGACTCCACCAAATCGTCACACATCTTGTGAGGGTCAGGAATGACCGTTGGATCCGCCGTTACTGATATTATGACCTTGTTCGCATAGCTCTGGAAATGTATAGTAAGAGCCTTCAAACACATACAAAGAACATAATTAAAAACAGGATAGTCAGAAGATTCTATATGATGAAGTTTCTCTATTGTATATATACTTACATGTGGGTGGCCAAAAACACAAGGGGCGATATAAGATAGTGGGTGACCATGGAATGTAATTTCTTCCTTTGGACCGACCACATTTGAAAACGTCAAAGTCGTGCTATGGATCACTTTCCTTACAAGAATTACACTTGCCTGTATTTTGTTTCTCCATTAGACAATATTCAACCATGTGTTTATAAATAAACAAAACCTATGCATGATTAAACTCTGTATAAAATCGAATTTGGATGTCACCTTGAGACCAAGAACTTTTAATATCAATTTAAAGAATGCCATGGAGAATACAGCTTCGAGAGAGTGTTTTTTGCGGTCGATCGTGGCTTTAGCTCGGCGGACGTATTCTAGAGGATCAGTTTCTAGTCCAACAGAGAACGGGAGGAGAATGTAGCCGAAGAGATTCCCCCATCTGCATTTTGATTTCTTGGCCATCATATCCGCTAGAGCCTATATTGCATCATTGAACAATAAATGAAACCACACAATCTGTTTAAAAATTCTTTGGTCTCAAAATCTTCCTAGGCTAAGTATATAAATTAAAACCTCAATTCCTGCGTTTGGTCTCAAGTTAATCATAATCGCTGAACGAAGTCGGATTCTCCTCATCGACTCTTTCAATTTCGGTGTTGCTTCTTGATCTATTTCAAAACATATGAAAGTATAGTTTCTTTAGATGAGACTGAGCTCTAAATTAATATGTATAACACTGTGAAGTAAAAACAACTTTTACCATATCTTCGGCTAAGATACCGTGAAAGTCCGGCTTCTGTTACTCCAAGAAGAACATCATTTACCGTCTAACAAAAATAGATTAAAAATGTCATTGATTATTATACATGAAAAAAAAAAAATCAAAAGAATTCTAGTAAAATTAGGAAAATAGAACAAATTTACCATTTTCAATGCGTTTTTCACCAGCTTAACATCGTCAAAGCTGATAATCCTGTGTACGAACCGCTTAGGGTTAAGTTCACTACCGGGTTTGGCCAAGAGAGGAGTCTCCGTATCCCTCACCAAAAATATTGTAAGAGCAAACATTAAGATATCAACAAAAGTGTTGAATAGCAATCTTATGATGAACCAGAGCCCTACACATAACCACCAAATCTTGTTGAAAAATCCACTGTTGCAGCTCGGTCCAAAGCGCTTCTTCTGAACCGCTACAGTAGGCAAGGCCTCGGGGTTTGATGTTTTGCGGGTGCAAGCCAGGAAAAGAGACATGAGAGACATACCATCACCCAAAGAATGATGGATCTTGAGAAGAGCAATGGATTCAGCGTTTGATGTTTTGAGGTGTATTATGTGAATTTCCCATAATGGTTTAGACAAATCCATAGGAATGGTTGTTAACTTAGAGATATAGTCTTCAAGATACTGATCAGGATTTTCGATTTTGGGATCTATTTCAGGCACAATCACATGATCTTCTACTTTAACTTTTGTCCGAACCCAACACGGTTTCCCTTTCTTCCCATTGTTCATCTCCTGAGTTCATCATGACGAGAAAAGATTAAAGAATCATATACATAAATAACAAAAGGTAAAATTAAACTAGATGATTGTTTCACCTTTTTCAGAGTTATTATAACTCTAATGATACAAACACGATAAGAGAACACGTTTTTACTATTGGAAAATTCTGAACTTAGTGGTGGTATATATAGAATCCAAAGCTTTGGTATAATTAATATTCTTCTTCTAACTCCCTTTCATTTTTACTGTGTAAGTTGTGTGTGTGTGTGTTTGGACTTACTAAAATGAAAATATATAATATGGTTTTTATAAATATGTGTGTTTGGGACTTACTAAAATGCTGGAGAAGCGAGGGTGGTTTACAAGGGTGCGTTTAAGGCCGTCGATAATGGCAGGTGTGTTTCCTTTGACTCGACATCCCATTGTGACAATTATCGCACAGTTAAAATCCGGCGAATTGAACAGCCGTGAACATGGGCTGAGCGGCTCCTCCTCCACCACCGTCTCCATCACGGTGTTCTTCTTCTTCTCTCCACCCATTCTTTGACTTATTTGTGGCTCTTTCCAAGTTTTGTGGGGGTGTTTTTTTTTCTTCACTCACAGTCACTTTATGCTCTATCCTCCCTCTCTCTCTATATATATAATAAATAAGTTACACGATTTTAGTTATGAACTCATGGTCCCTTTAGTTAACATAGCTACTACATGCTCATGTCAGTATATTTTATGGGGCTTTTTAATGACATCATCAGATGGACATTATGCGTTATACATTGTTCTATCGTGTGCATAACCATTTTTTTTTTTACTGAAGACAAATATTTTTAGAACCCAAAATCTAAAGTTATCTCAGAAGTTGCTACCATTATGCAAATACTGTAGTGGTCAAATCATCAGAATAGAAATCAACTCCTTCAGACACGAGAATTTAATTACTGAGACTACACTTCTTTCTTTTGTGTTGTGCTCCCTGACACTCTGTAATTTATGTTAGAATTATATTTCAAATTTTGAAAGATAAATTAAGTAAGACTAGTGAATATATAGTGAGTGCAATTTGATATCCAAGAGGATGTATATCAGTATATGTGCACTATTGTTATATATATCTCTAGTGTTAAATTGTCAACTAATTTTACAATTCTTCATGAGAGATCAATGGTTTATCACTTGCCTTAATTCTTTTTTTTTTTATCTTTTATTTTCTTTGGTTAATGTCCTTACATATATCATTCTTTCACCAATCCTAGTCCTTTTATATCCATAGACGTAATAATCATTGATCACTCCAAATGTCAGGAATACATTGGGTAGGTACTACCCAATTTATTTGGGCGGCCAACCATATCGACCAGAGATTTTATTTGTACTAATTCATTTAATGTTACCTTTTAACGTAAACCTAATATAAATTATCATTTTACTAAACGTAGAAGTTGTTCTGACCATCTTTTTGACCATTCAATCAAATAATGAGCCTCTTCTATGTTACAAAAAGACGAGAAATGAAGTCAATGTCGATCAATACACAAGTACAATTTATTGCATGTATGCAGAAAGAGACAAAACCTTTTCTTCTTATTCTTCTTTTGTTGGTTATAAATCTTGATCTTTTTTTTTTTTAATAATTAAACGGGTTTATTCTGCAAATGTATACATCTTAGTTGAATATTCACACAGCTTCTTTCGATTAATAAATGACTGGTGTGTGCACTTTTATTACTCTCTCTGTGGGAACGGCAAACTTAACTTTTATCTTTCAATGAATATGTTGTTTGTAACAACCAACTACACGGTTCGGGACTAGCCTATTTTATTGATTACTAATCGTAAAATTTAATGTGCATGTGAAATAGTTGGAAAATTACAACAGCAAAAAAAACAAAAACAAAAAAACAGTTACCACCATTTTTTCGTCTGATTAGAAAACGACTTGTAAAATTAGACGTCGAACCAACTTGATTTTATTGATTCTCCAACTAGAGTATTTATACAAGAGACTCTATACACATGATAGACTTTAGACCCAAAAATACAGGACAACAAGTTCTTATCAACTTGAAGAAGATAAACATAACACATGATACGAGTCTATCCGCAATACTCCCCTTCACGATAGAGTATGAAGCTCAAGAACGCCTAACGTGGACAGGATGTAATGAAACTGATCACGACCAAGCGCCTTAATAAAAATATCGGCGAACTGCTCAGTTGTACGAACATGTTGTGTGACAATACTGTCACGAACCGCATCACGAACGGTATGACAATTGTTTTTAATATGCTTGTTGCACTCATGAAAAACTGGATTTGTAGCAATATGAATAACATCTTTACCTTCGCAAAACAATCAAGCTGGCGCATCTTGGATAATCAAAGTGATTTGATAATCGTTTACAAAAGGGATGGATACATTAGATATGGATACACATTGTTTTGTCTTTTCCTGCTTTTTTATAGAATAAATATTTATTGTATTGTCTAAATCGTGAAATATCTACCACGCCACATAAAAAGTTGTTTATCAATCGGAACCNAAAAAAAAAAAAAAAAAAAAAAAAAAAAAAAAAAAAAAAAAAAAACAAATACAACTACTATCTGAACATGAATTTATCGTTCACAGAAAAATATTGAGATAAATTAGGGTCAGTTTAGACCAAAACTTGAATATTTTGATTCCTCTCTTCCCTAATTAACTGTTGGCACCAGTTCTACATTTGGTCTATGTAGCGGAGTTGTAAAATAGTTCCATGTTTATGAGAATTCATCATTTGCTATAGAGTACTCTAGACCAACATGATGACCTTTTAGTTAAAGTCCTTAATAAAAATCAGAAATACAACTTAGTTATATTTTATGATTTCTACACATGAAATGATATAAATATCAGAAATATTATGTTCTGTAACTGATTTTCTTATAATGTTAAAAAGTTTTGAATCTTGGGTGTATAAACTGAAAACTAGTGTAGGGAGCCAATGCGATCGAATGTAATATATTCACGGCTTAGTAGCTCACATAGAGTGGTACCCATTTATCTGATCTTTAGGTGAAGAATCTTCGTTTAGTTCAAAATCTGATGCAATTATGGCTCTCCTCTCATTGCCATTCTCAACCTGCTTGGTTACCGGGAGATATATAGTACGAGAGATTGATTCCGTGGTTGCACCTATTACTCATTCTTATTCTGAGTAACATTTAATATCAACTTAGTTTGTATCTGTTCTAGGTGGTGGGCCTTTTTGCCCTCGCTTTTTGTTCTTTTGTTTTTTATAATTTACCTAAAAGTTCTAACGACACGAAATGGCTTTGTTTCTTTTTAATATCAAGTTCTCTCATGTTACAATTTACCGTACAAACCTATTTAACTAATATATGAAATATGCTTAGCTTTTGCTTGAGGGGTGATATTGGATATAGAGACCGGTCTAGTCCTATAGTGTCATACCGGTTTAATAACAATTGCTAATGAAACTAACAAATCGTATGTACCAGGGCCGGCCCAGTGAAATTTGTGGCCCAATACAAAACAATTACTTTTTAATGGATTTTATAGATAAAAAAATAAAACTGAAACTAAATCTTAAAATTTCGGAAAATGAGGCATATATTTACAATAAAAAAGTAGATAAATTTAAAACTTGAGGCCAAATCTATAACTTTCATAAAATTGAGACCTATTTTTGCAGTAAAAATATTTTTTGAGGCCTATTTTTGTTACTAAAAATCTCAAAAAATATGGAGGTCCAACACCCATGTATCATAAGAATGGATGAAGGGCCGGATATGTACACTGACTGCATCATATGTTCACAAACTGTGTGTAGATAACGGAATCGATTTTTTGTCACAGTGGGGAAATGACATAATGAATAAGACAAAAGTGTAAATAAACTTCGTTGGGCCTTATTGGGCTATGCTGGTTTGATCATTCTAAATATTTGGTCTGTGCCAAACTTTAGCGCAACCCCATGTCCCCAAAGAGAGGAAAGATATGGAGCTTAGTAAATTGCTAAGTTTTGTAATTTTGTTTTATTGATTTACTTTTACACTAATACATTTTCATTTAAAGATTTTTTTTTGAAAAATAAAATTTAAAGATATTTTTATTTTTGTGTTTTTAAACTATGGTCAATAACATCAATTTAAAGACTTATCATCAGAACAAGATCAATTCCACATTTAACGGAAGGTTTGAAAGGTAACATATCTTATGTTAGATGTTGGAATAAATTATTCTTGAACAGTAACAAATGAGACGAATATTGTCCATTTTATTTCCTGCAATGTTAGATTTAGGAATTATGACTAGGTTTGACCACGTGGTACACCACGGACAATTTAAAAAAAAAAACTTTTGAATATATTATAAATAGATCAAGTTTCTTTGAGTTTTAATATAAATGTTACATTGTTATATATGTGTGTTCTCACAGTAATTAATGAAAAGGTTAAGATAGATATTCATTATATATTAAAATAACTCAAATGTGAAATAATCTATATCCGAATATACTTGTTTGGTTACAAAAAACCTAAAACGATTTTTAAAATATATATCCGTTTATAAAAATTCAAATTACATCATATGCTGAAAAAAATCTAAAATTTTATTAACTTTATGTATTAAATAATAATTTAAATAATTAAATATAAGATTAAATAAAAGTGAAAAGAGAATTATATTTTAATCTAACATATTGCTTTAAATTAGGTAGATAGATTTTTGGAAATTAATATTATCAAATAAGGAAATCATTGTGTTTGGTTGTAATGATTGTAGAGAATTTAGTTGAAACTTGTTTGGATACAAAGATAAGAGAGGATGACACAAAAATGTACTCCAAAAATGTTAAGATATATTTAATCAATGGCTGCATCAAATCTTAAAATCTCACAAAATATCAACAATCAAAGTAAAATTATTATCTTCGTAGAGTGGTGTGGTTCTAAATCAATTGTTACTGAAAATTAAATATCAAACATTGCAACACAATTTTCGAGTTTTTGTGAATTGGGGTTTAGATTTTATAAATAAACGAATTTATATACTAGTTTATAAAAGTAAGTTAAAGTTGAGATTTTATAACTAAATGAGATTATGTGTCGGTTTGGATTTATTTAAATTAATATATTTTAATTTTTGGTTAATGGTTTTTTAAAATATTTTTAATGTATATTTTATTTAATATGATATAATATTGTTTAATTGGTTTAAAATAAGAGAAGTGAACGAACAAGTTTATCTCTAAAGGTCAACTCAGTATCGTCCTATTGAAAAAGTCTTTAGGTGTGAATAGTTATAGCGGGTGAGATAGACAAATTCATCTGTGCATTAAATCTTTTTATTTACCATCTATTAAATATTCGCAGTAGTGCGATATTAGGATATAGAGACAAAACTGCAGCGGACCAACTGTGTACCGCTTTTGCTTACAAATAAAGCGGATCATCAGATATTTCAGTATTAATTTGAAAATATCTGATATCATAATATTGTATAATTACATCAAAAATAAACAAACAAATAAGTCACTTCTTCTCGAACCTTCTCGATTTCATTTTCCCAAATCAAACAAAGTGAACAACTTTCATCTCCAGAATCGAATCTTGTAACAACATCTCCATTCCACAAATTCCCTCTCTTCTGTATCTCAAACCCCAACAAAAGTAGACCAAAACCCTCACAGCCCCCCCCCCCCCCCCCCCCCCC
>NC_025695.1:41367562-41372999 GCF_000633955.1 Camelina sativa
TAGCAGCCGACCCACGATGCTACCGTTTAGGGCGACCTTCGATTCTTCAAACCCTTTAGGGTTTTTGGAGAAAGTTTTCGACTTTCTTGGAGAACAGAGCGATTTTCTCAAGAAACCTAAAGTAGAGGATGAGATCGCCGCCGCGGTTAGGGCTGCCAAGGAGAAGTTGATGAAGGCTGAGAAGAAGAAAGCTGAGAAAGAGAGTGTTAAGACTGCGGAGAAGGAGAGTGTTAAGCCTGTGGAGAAGAAGGCTGAGAAGGAGACTGTGAAGTCGTCTGTGGCTGCTTCAAGTGCTGAGCCTATGGAAGTTGAGAAGCCTAAGGAAGAGGAGAAGAAGAAGGGATCTGGTCCCATTGGTAAAAATCGAGTCTTTTTCTTTTAACTAACTTTGATGATATTGAATCTGGAAACTTGGCATGTCGTTGACCTTAGGGTATGGTTTAAGGTTGGAAAGTTTTGATCTTGATCAAGTTTGAAGATTTGGTTTAGGGTATGTGTTCTCTTAGGATTGGAAACTTTTTGATCTTTTATCAAGGTTTGTATCCTTTTGTTTAACTTAGTATAAAGACCTATGATAATCGAGAGGAGTTTTTAGACTTTGAATCAGTGACGGTTCTTAGATACGTGTTCTATGAGGTATTAAGCATCAATGCGTTCTGTTAGTGTTCACTCAACACCAATTTCAACATCAACTTTGTTGGATTAGAGTTGTAGAACTTGATGTCACTCTAGTGAAAACAAAACATCATGAATTCTATACTTGATTGTAGATTTGCTTTTTTATCTTATACTCTATAAAATCCTTTGGTGTTCTCTTGTTATCTCTGAGTTAACTTTGTGTATGTTTATTTGCAGTTCCCAACAAAGGTAATGGAACTGATCTTGAGAACTACTCATGGGTCCAAACTCTCCAGGAGGTTACTGTTAACATTCCAGTGCCTAGTGGGACTAAAGCAAGGTCTGTTGTATGTGAGATTAAGAAAAACCGTCTCAAGGTTGGTATCAAAGGCCAGGATCCGATCATCGATGTAAGTTTCATCCTCTGCTATTGTTTAGAATAAACTATTCTAATTTCACACTAGTATCCTTCTAATAGTCTTACTAAATTTGCAAACTTCTAATTATTATAGGGGGAGCTTTCCCGATCTGTGAAACCTGATGACTGCTACTGGAATATCGGTATTTACCTAATTCCAAACTGAACAGTTATCAATATAATCTGAACTTCTTTGTTGGTTAAGAAGAGAGTGCTTATTGTTGTTATATAACGCTCAAAATGATACTTTGCAGAGGACCAAAAGGTGATTTCAATTCTCTTGACTAAGCATGATCAGATGGAGTGGTGGAAGTGTTGTGTGAAAGGTGAGCCTGAAATAGATACTCAGAAAGTTGAACCAGAGAGCAGCAAATTAGGTGACCTTGACCCAGAAACTCGCCAGACTGTTGAGAAAATGATGGTACTTTGTCTTCTTAGAATCCTTTTGCTTTGCATCCAAGTTGCTCAAATCATCAGCTTTTCTTGTTTGTTGTGACATTTGAGTGATTTTGTTATCGTTGTCTTTTTATCTACAGTTTGATCAAAGGCAAAAGCAGATGGGTCTTCCAACAAGTGACGAGCTGCAGAAGCAAGAGATTCTCAAGAAATTCATGTCTGAGGTAAACATTATATGCCTCCTATAGCATCTCTATTGTCAATTCTTATCACTTTGTTTTCTTATATTGAACGAGTCTCTTCTTCTTTCGTTCTTTTCACGCAGCATCCAGAGATGGACTTCTCAAACGCAAAGTTTAACTGATGCTCATGTCCTCTGGTCTCCCCTGCCAAGAAAAAAAACATTTTTGCGTCTTCACCAACTTGTTTTTCGTTGCATCTTTTAAAAAACTTATTCTCTTGTTACTGCCTCTGTTTTGTCTACTTTGAAAGCAAGTTTCATCCTTTTAGCTTTATGGTTCCTTAGATACATGTTCGGTTTAACGTCCTTAGGTTTATGGTTTTGTTTTTGTTGATTGGTACTATTTTAAAAACTGGTTATCGTTAATTCGTATGTGTCAGACTTGACCCGGACCAAAAATTGGTATCATTGTACTTCTCCTTTGTTCGATTACGTCCTGTCTAAGAGTGATTGGTCTTAGTGGTCTTAGTCACGTGACCGTGTGGTTGACACATGAGGTCTTCTTCAATTCGTCATTGTAGCAGCCGTTTTCAGTAAAAAGATAAACCGGGACCACGAGACACCTTTGTGGTCCAGACCGGTTAAGTTGGGAGTGTGGTCCACTTTGTAGTTGCTCGACAACCTTCTTTCTTCAACTTCACATAAGGAATCAATCTTAGTTACGTAAATGCAAACCCAACGTCCCTCATTTGTGTAAATGCATTTCACTTCGAAAGTAAACGATTCTCTCCGCTCATTGTTGTTGACATGACCTGTGTTCAATTTTTTACTGCAAGGTTTACGCCGCTGCAAATGGTTTTTTATGTGTTCTGCGGTTGTGCTGCTCTAAGATTTATAAGTGAAATCATGGATAGTGTTTTTTCTAGTGGGTTAAATGGGAGAGACATTTCATATCATTTTAGTGTAAGCAGGAATATAGTGGCTAGAGCCTAATTGGCTATATATGGCCTTGTCGATATTCATCAATTATTTGATAGAGACAAACCCAGTATACACACCTAGTCAGTCTTATTGTTGATTATTAATTTCATCAACCATTTATAACCCAATGTTAGAGCTCCCTTTAGTAAGATCCATCAGTCTCAGTCTCCTTCCAAAAAAAAAAAATGTTGCAGATATAACCAAAGATATGTATATAGACTGATTCGATTAGCCATGTGAATTGTAGCAGTCCCCCATTTTGAGGATGACACTAGTGTACACTGAGACCAATGAACGAAAACATGTTTCGCATAATAATTGGTTCGTTACATCCTTTAATCACATCGTCGTAATAAGTTAATAACATGTACAATATTACTAGAACTTTTTTATACATAAGATTTCAACATTTTGCTTCATTTCCTATCCGGGTTGATGACAAATTGCTGATCGTACTTACCAAGTCATAGTAGTTGGCTTATATATGTCTTTTAAAAAATAAGTTCATTAAAGAAAATTTTATTATAACGTTATTAGAAAAGAATTATTTTATAATAAAGATTAGTTACTATTTATGATATTTAGATGACCACTATATATATAGTACTAGAGCGATAAGAACTATGACATATATATTCATAAACCACATTATATTAGACTTAATTTGTTTGTCGAGATATAAGACATACGATGATTGGTAAGTACAACTTTATTATAAATCAGTTATCAAATCACTAGCTCTCTATATAATTCAACAAAACAAAAGGTACCATTGAATCGTCTATTCGTCTTTATAGTAATAATACATTGTTACAATAATGGCATTAGAGAGAGAGTGATTGTAACTATGAATTCTTAGCCAAAAAAAAAAATTGTAACTACGAATGTATGTTTTGGTAAAAATTTATACAATAATCAATAGTGAGATGCAATTTACGTCTGTCTAAGTCAAAATATATCGTGGAGATTGACTAACTTGATCATGTTGGTCTATTATTTTTTGTGTGAAAATATATTTTTTAATGGATATATATAATTTTATTCAATGAAAAATATATATTTTTACAAAATATGCAAAATCAAAACATGGTGTTCTATTGATAGTTTAGACTTTAGAGTCTGAGATTTTAGTCTTGGTTTGTCACTTTACACACACTTACTACTTAACAAAGATCAAAATTCTTCTATTGGCTCTAGTAATTAGTTTTTTTCTTCTAAATTATCATCATATCTTAAATAGGATAAGCTAGGTCTTTAATATATTATAAATAAGATTTTATATTATATAGTTACATGGTTTAAGAAAAAAAAACATCTAACATCTTTTCATTATTATTTAGTACTCCATTCCACTTTTGAATTAACAATACTAAAGCATGTTATATATAAAATGAATTATTTCTTCATATTTTTCATTTTTTCTTATTTTTACGGAAATCAGCCTATGAAAAAATTAATCATATTATTTAACTAAAAATATTAATCATTCTGATCGCAAGCTTATAGTATAAAATAAGAATAACGAAGATTGTGAATGAGTTGATGTGGTTGGACCCAATAGGCCAACACCAATGACCAACAACACACCTTGGTTTCATTCTTGTTTAGTATGATGATGTGGTAGTCAAATCGGAAAGAAAATAAAAATAAAGAAATAGATTATTGTAAGTATACAATTTTTAAATTATATATGTATCCCATATTTTAATATATTTTATTTAAATTTTTTTTGAAGAAAAGACGTATATCCCTCCATATTCCGGAAATGAATGTAAAAATAGAGACCCTATTCTGAAAATTACCGAGTGGGTTGATGAGTCTCGTAGGAACAAAGTAAAAAAGAGGCATCCATTGATTGTATCAGAAACGCCAAATGTAGCAAATATTCATTATCGTGAAATGAAGAAACGACAAGACTCAATAAATTTATAAATAAAAAAAGAAAGGAAAATGATAAAAGTGTCCATGTTAATAAGAAGCTAAAAGACCCAACATGATGGGGGCTCAAACTCAAACCATGAGTCAAAGCAAAAAAACAAAAACCAAATACACCCACTTGCCACTTAAATAAAAGAAATAAAAATGATCATTTCCACATACTCAACAAATTTGGACCAAGGACCATCTATATATATAATTATGTCAAAATAAATATATAGCTAATGTCAATTTGTCTACATTCATATAGCGAGAAGAAATCATGGCTCTTCTTTTAAAGAGTTAAATGAAAATAATTTCTAGAAGGAAAAAAACTAAATAATAATGGCTGATAATGGCTTTTCTTAATCCTCTTTTCATTACTACAACATGTACAAGTTTAAGATAATGGTTGGGGCCTTGGGGGGTATAGCTGTGCCTTGTCATAAGTATAACTCTAACGGTAAATTCTAAAAACAAAGATATATTTTCTTGGTAAATTGAAAGTCTTTACATTGGTGTATAACTAGAATTTGTGTGTTAAAGTCACTGCACAAAACAATATTGTGTATTTTTTGTTTCTTTTATCCTCAAACAATATTGTGTATAGATATGTATAATCCAAATTTTAACCATCTAACTAACTTCTTTATGGTGAGTTGTAATCATCCATTAGTTTACTTATGGAGATTTAAAACATGATACTATTTTTAATTAGCCAAAAATTAAGAGTAGTTATATGTCGAAGAAAAATTGACTGCTGACTAAAATTTACGAGACAATTTCTATACAAATGAAATCACTAAAGATTTTGAGCTTTTAACATACAACTACAGTTTTTTGCCAAAAAAAACACACATACAACTACAGTTATTAATTTGTGTACTTTTATGGAGTTGTAAAATAAGTTTTTTTTTTTTTTTTTT
>NC_025695.1:41373037-41377605 GCF_000633955.1 Camelina sativa
AGAAAAAAATAATATATATATATATATATATATATATATCAATAACGATGTATGTCAAAGTGCAAATATTATGCACTGAATTATTGTGAGAAATATCCCTATCAATATTATTATTATTTCTGTTCGTTTAATTGCACTCACACTCACACTATATATATAGTACAAGTTAAACAGATACAATTTTTATTTATAATGTTCAAAATTTCAGATACATCTTTTTCTAATTTGTTCATAATAAAACATTATTTATTTTTGGGCCATTTTCAAAAATACTTTTTTGTCTATGTTATTTTTCAGAAATACCCTTTTATGTTATCTATTTTCAAAAATATTCATTTTCTATGTATAAAATAATTAAACTAAGTCCTAAACTCCAAATACTAAATCATACCTCCTCAAAACTATATCCTAGATGTAAAATAGAGAATCCAAACATTAAAAAAATACTAAAAATTAATTTTCCATATTGTATTGTGTAAAAAAGGGTAAAAATAGAAATATTCAAAAAATGGTATTTTTGAAAAAAGGTATTTCTAACAAATTCGATTTATTTGACTGAATATTACAAAATATCAAATATTCTTTTCCATTTATATTGCCTTGTTTCTTTTTCCCCTTTTAACTATTCTGTCCAAACAAAATCTATATCTTTTCCTTTCCATTTTTCTGTTAACCATACTTTATTTTTTTAATTTTTTTTTGTATGAAATTTTGTGAAATAAATTCTTTTATTTTTTAAATCGTTGGATTGACAAGATCCGAATGAAGATGTTAGATTTGTAGGTACAAAACATTACTCCCTCTGTATTAGAAAAGATAATTTTTAAAAATTTCATATAAATTAAGAAAACAGTTAATCTTTAGATATAAATACAACTTTTATTTATAATAACATATTTCTCATACCTATTAACCAATAGAAATTCATTAAAGTACTAAATTCTCAATTAATAAATTTTAAAATCTATAATCTCCTAGCATTTATTGAATAAAAATAACAGAAAATCAATCATTTTGATACAAAAAAAATTCTAAAAATCATCAATTGTCATAGAGAGAGAGTAATATATATATATATATATATTATCAATTGTAGCTGAATATATTTATTTTTTGTAAGAAAAATATTGAGTAAGTAAATCAGAAGAAAAAAAGTAGGTTAACTGAACTCATTCTTCTTCTTTCTCGACAAAAGGTAGAACTTACTTTGGGTTTTGGACATTCGAATAATTAAATTCCGACAAAATCAAATGGCCAATGAGTGGCCGGAGAACACTTTTGTTCTTTGTAGTGTGTTTGTCTCATCTCTTCTCTCACTGAAATGCGTCTTGGAACTAGTGGAAAGTTGCAAATTCGGGTTGCTTTTAACAAATAAATTAATTTAGTATTATCGTTGTGGTGTGCTATATGTATAGTGAGTTTCTGAAATGAAAGAATTAATACTCCATATGTGTAGTTGTGTATCAATAAGAAAATTCTATGTNTCACAAAGTTGTCCCCATTCATTTCACCTTATCATCACGTATGACGTCTCTTCGTCAAGCTGGTTGGTGGGTGATCGAAGAACTCAATCATCCTCATAAATTTGGGTGTATCATAAATTTACATTTTTTACAAAACACGTCAATTAAAACAAGATTCAAAGTTTGAAAACAATGGGTCTCAACTCTCATGTTGGTTCGCGATCGGGAAGTGATTAGATGTATTTCGATTTAAAAGAAGATATATTCCCATCTGTTTACATACTTACATATACAATATGAACAAGAAAAAGGTCTGGAAACCGTAAAGCNATAATCAATACTCCATATGCGTAATTGTGTATCAATAAGAAAATTATATGCATATCACAAAATTGTCCCCATTCATTTCACCTTATCATCACGTATGACGTCTCTTCGTCAAGCTGGTTGGTGGGTGATCGAAGAACCCAATCATCCTCATAAATTTGGGTGTCTCATAAATTTACATTTTTACAAAACACGTCAATTAAAACAAGATTTCAAAGTTTGAAAACAATTGGTCTCAAGGTTGGTTCGCGATCGGGAAGTGTTTAGATGTATTTCGATGTAAAAGAAGATATATTCCCACCCAGTTGTTTACATACTTACATATACAATATGAACACGAAGAAGGTTGGAAACTGTAAAGTGAGTGGCTAGGCAAGAAGGTCGTATCTGGCATGAACTTTTTAGCTTTATTCGCAGATTTATTTAGTATATATTTCTATTTTTTATATAATTTTATTTCCAGAATAGGGAATGTTAAGGTTTTAGTGTTGCACTTTGCCTTTATTCACCCAAATTCAGCTTTCTGATGATTGTTTTATTTTTATTTTTCTTCCACGGGAGGCAATTAAACTAGGAAGAGTCTAGGACCTCTATTGATGGAGATAAGAATATCAAAAAAGTAAATAAATATATTTGTTTTGGGTTTTAAGAAATATATTCTACGTCACAAGTAGGAACAAAAAAAGAATTATAGATCACAAGTAGAAAAAAACAATATATACGTCATAAGTAGAAAATATTATTTGTTGACAAAGAAAAAAGTAGAACGCGTATAATATTTTTTTCCTTCTTGTGACTGCAAATTCTCTTTGTTAAATAGTTTTATAGAGTTGAGATTCTCTCCATAACTTGATTGAAAGCTATTGTATATTTTGTCCATTACCTCGTAAATGCATTGGTTAGAGACAAATACAAAACAGAATTATTCGACAAAGCTGGTTTTCATAACTAATGTAACCCATGGATTCCTCCTATTTTCAACATTTTGTTGAATAGTCTTTTAGATTCCTACATAGTTTTTCATGTAGTTTTTTTCTAGCACCAACATATATACGTAGATTGTTTTACATAGTATATAGCTAATTTTCCGAATTAGAATAAACTAGGAAAATATTATTTGTGTTTAGTTATACCAAGCGATAGGATGGTCGAAGTCATTTTTATTTGTTCTGAAATTACGAAGTTATGTTTCTTCAATCCAAAGGTTCTCGTAACTAAACATATACATTCTAATTAATAGAATAGTATTTTGACATTTTTACACATATTAATTAGAAAATATTACAATTTTATTTATGAATCAATTTATAATTACTATTTGGTAGAAAAAAAATATAAACTGATAATATGTGAGAAAAAAACATAAAATGAAAAAATTTTATTTTAGTTTTTTAATCTACAAAATCGAAATTTTAAAAAGAAAATAAATCCCAAAACATGGAGTATTCCGGATCCAGTGTACGTATATGTTGTTTAATTTTAAAATTTCTAGTATAAGTAATGTTAGTTTCTTGGTAATTGAGTGTTTTCATTAGCTTCAAAGCCCATAATTATTAGCTTATATATGGTTTTACAGTACTGTAGTTCAGTACTATATAAAAGTAGTTATAGTCTTATAGAGACTGTTTTGAACGAATCCATTATTGGAACCACTTTTGGGTGAACGTGTATGCGCGTGGATACCTCAATACACTCACACAGGCACACACGTAAATTGCATACAATTCTATAATTATAAATGTATAAATTGTTTTTCTTTTTTATTAACAAAGACTACGACGTCGTTGTTCCATATTCATTAATCAATCGTGAATGAAAACTAGGTATGGGCAAATAAACCGAATCCGAGGAACCGATCCGAACCCAATCTTAAAATACCTGAACCCGACCTGAACTAATTCTATCTAAATAATCATTAGGTTTTCGTTTTCAAATAATTACAGGTATCAGATATTATCCGAACTGAACCCGAGGAACCAAGATACATGTTTATACCCAAGAACAGTTATACATGATATCACACTATCACATATGAATTGTTTTGCGAGACAGAATATGCTCAGTTTCATTTGTTTAAGATTTCATGGTATGCTTAGTTTCATTTGTTTAAGATTTAGTTCACTGTTTCTTGTTGAATTTGTTAGATTATACAACTGTTTGTACAGTTATATTTCAGGTTTTTTGGGTTTTGTAAGTACATTTCAGGTTTTTGTGGGTACTTTGGATATGTTCGAGTAGGTATTATCCATAACCAAATATATTTTGGATACATTACAAGTTTCTTAAAGTTAATATCCAAATAATCTGAACCCGATAGGAACTGAACCTGAACCCGACCCGAAATTATATGAACACTTGTTCGGATCCTATTTTAGTAAACCCGAAAAATCCGAACCCAAATTACCCGAACCTGAACCCGACCCAAACACCCAAATGCCCATGCCTAATGAAAACTGTATTTTAATACTCCTAAAAGTATTTTACGAGACTTGATTATATCTACAGTTTGACATACGACTTAATTTTATGTCAACTAACGTG
The DNA here is from genome assembly GCF_000633955.1 of Camelina sativa. NCBI lineage: Eukaryota > Viridiplantae > Streptophyta > Magnoliopsida > Brassicales > Brassicaceae > Camelina > Camelina sativa. The sequence goes on from NC_025695.1 coordinate 41,377,369, forward strand.
GAAGTTTTATCAATAGCCAGACCAAATTTAGGGTTTTGTTAAACTTACATAACATGTACAAGTTAATAAAAATGGCTTTGTTTTAATAAAACAGGTCATGACTCATAGACAGTAAAAGACACAATTTTTTTATTTATTCGGCTCCATTTTCTAATACCACGATATTGTTGTGTATCAAATCCGATCGAATTTCTTATTCTTAAATGACGAACACATAGATTAATGAAATTCCATAAA
>NC_025695.1:41377610-41394022 GCF_000633955.1 Camelina sativa
TTTTTTTTTTTTTTTTTTTTTTTTTGGTTAAATAACTTTAGTTGTTTATAATTATAGGTATCAGTTATAATCTCTTGATACTTAATTAGCTGCACTAAGCTCTGTACTATCCAGACACTTTCCGATAACTAAAATCATACAATTATTAATTAAGAACACCCAATATTTTATGACAAAAAAAAAGTTGTATCATGTAGGTGCATGTGTTAAAGTTATATTTTCTTGTTAAAAATTACACATATATATATATATTATATTATTAAGAGATTTGATTGTGAATTATCATCACATTTGGTTGCCATGACTAAGATCGTGACGAAAGAACAACAAAACAAAACTGTGTCTGCATCGGGAAATAAGTGAACAAAGACAAAAATATCTCTGTCGTCTTTTATCATCAGTGTGTTATTGTGCTATCTTCGATTCGAATATAATAGAGAGCCAATAAATCATTTTTTATTCCTACTGTCATAATATATTAGTATATTTTATGTCACTGATATTTATTTATTTTAAACCACGTAATCATTGTACTTCTTTCACAAATTAATTGAACGATTAAGAACCTTAATTTTTGGAAATGCGTAAAGAATGTAATGTAGTGATTAGTGAACTTAACTCACTTTCAATTGGTTATAATATGGAAGTTTATTAACCATTCAAAATGTTACCAGCAGGAGTAAACAATACTATTATTAATATTTTGTTAATATTATTTTCTTCTTTCATGCAAAAATACAATTTTTTTTTTTTTAGAATATTTCATGGTTCACATGCTCACTCGCGAGCGTGGAAAAGTAACTGAGGAAGTGGCAGAGGAACAGAGCTATGCAGAGCCCACACGAACATGTGCTTCGTGTTTTGTGTAACAGTCAGCTACACAAGTTGCAGCCGTACCACACCATCGTCTATTTTAATCCAACCTAATTATTCTTTTAATAATCCTCTCTTATTGCTTAGTTTCCAAAAGCAAAAAAAAACTGGTTTTAAAGTCTAATAATCCCAAAATAAAAGCAAAACAAAGATTGACAAAAATCTAACCTAATCAACATCAGTCACTTGTTTAATGTTAATTTCAAATTGCCAATTCTTATCTATCTTAATCTCATATGATATATCATAATTCTTTTGTCCTTTTTATAACTATATGTGTATTTTATCTAGATTGAACTAGATTCTTGAAATGATGTACTCGTAAAAATATCTATATCTAATGTCAAGAATTTTGGGAGTAAATTAAAATTTATTTGAAAGAAACAGATTTAGGAGATAAAATTTAGATTTAGATTTTATTTTATTTTTTCTGTAAAATTTTCATTAAATAAAATCAATTTTAATTCTAAAAACAATAATTCAAGGCATGATTTTTCACATATTATTTTTAACAATTTTAAAACTTCAAAAGTCGATGTTGTTGGCAAAGTATATAATACGTAAGCGCGTATTAGAATAAAAATACAGTTGTAACAGTGTTTTTTTTTTTGTTATAAAGAAGAAAAGGAACCATATGATTGAAACAATCAATGGAATATATATAAAAAGGACATGTGAAAAAGTAAATAAAATAGGAAATATATACGACAAGAAAGCTTAATGGATTTTTTTCTTTCTTGCAAGTCGTCATGCACCTGTTCTAATTGCATGCTTACATATCTTACTTTTTAGTCTTTATATAAAATAAATAAATCAGAACTCAGATATTAAAACTTTTTGGATAAAAAATTTAACAGGTTTACTTCCATAAACTTGCTAAAATTCAGTGGAAATGTCATAATCAAGAAATTAATTTTATTATATTTTAAAATAATATTAATTGTTATAAGTAATAAATACAATACCAAAAACTATGATTCTTATAAGGAAAGATGGAATCAAAACTAATGTTCAAATTTCAAAATTTATTAGAAGGAGGTATTCAACTTAGATTTAAAAAGATTTGGTAGGATTTTAACATTTTAAGATTTTGGAAGATTTAGGTGCTAATGTAAAATCAACAAGAGATGAATTGGAGAATTTTTTCCTTTTCCTTTTTTTTTTCTTTTTTTTTTACTATGTTTAGCTATAGCTAGATTTATAAGATAATTAATCACTTATAGACAAAATCATTGAGTTCCTGTTTTAGCATACTGATATTTTAACCAATTTAGCCAAAATTAATACGTTTGAATGATTTTGATTGTGTTAAGATTTATTCCAATTTTTTTTCGTTTTTTCTCCAACATACAATATGTAAGGGGTGTATTGAACTGATGATTTTAGGAGATTAGCTGAAATTTTAATATTTCAGAATTTTAGGAGATTTGGGTGTACTTTTAAGAGATTTGATTAGAGTTTATAGAATTTTGAGCTTTGGATTTTGGAATTTGGAATTTGGTGAGATTTAATTATTGAATTTTATTTTAGAATATAAAATTAAAAGAACAACTTGATTCAACGTAATGTGAAGAAGCTTGATCTCTTGTTTCAGTTGTCGGCTCCTTCAACTGATTCTTCCACAAGAAGATGATGATAAAGCTCATCTGTCCATGTATTTGATTCTTGGTTGTGTTGTTTAACGTGTTAAACAAGATCCAGCAAGAACAAGATCAAGTTGTTGGCAAAGTCAATACAATTAAACAATCACGTTTACTGAAACTTCACTCACACTTCCGTTCATGCACTGTGACTAACTTTAATACATATTGGCTTAAAAAAAGTAAAATACTTTCATAAAAATCATAACTTTTGTCTCTTTGGAATCAACTATAACGTTTTCCAAGCTTCTTCAAAGCCCAACAAAAACAATTACTTCACATCAACAAATTAGACACCACTAAAGGGTACATGGTTCATAAACAATTTCATCGTCCAAAAGACTTGAGGGTTGACAAAAAAGGCAGTCACTAATTAGACTTGAAAGTTGTTCACTTGTAAGGTATTTGATAGTGAGCACACCAGAAGCTACATATGCAGTTAGGCTAGGAGCTACATATGCAGCTGGGTAATGAATGAATGATAAGTGGGTGTGTTGTGTAAAGTATGGCGATGGTAACAAACTATTATCTCACATAACTATCTGCGTTTCTATTCTGATTTCATTAACACAATTCGATACGAATGATGCAATCTGTTTTCTCGAAGATTCCTTTTTAACTAAAAAAAACTGGAAAATAACATTAGAAACAAAAGCAAAGAGAGACTTTCGATCAAGTTTTTTTTTTTGGTTTTTTGATATAAAAAACAGAGTTTGCAAAATCAAAAGTACCTAAAGAAATAGAGTTTGCAAGTGAAATTGAGCCCTAGTGTGAACGGATCAGCAGATTTGCTCTGCCATGAAAGGAGGACATAAAACAGTTGAGCTTTTGAAAGTAAAAAATATCAAGAATCCTTCACTGAGCTCCTGAAAGTAAAAAAATTGAATCCAACTTTCAATTATCTCGAAGCTAATATAGGATTTAGGGGATGATAAAAGAAAAGGGGAAATTATTGCCCGAGAGAAATAGACGGAGAAGTTTGAGATTTTTCCAGAAAGAGAGAAGAGAGAAAGAGAGAAAGAGAGAGAGAGAGTTGAAAATAAAAATTGCAACCACTGTAGAAAAAATCTGTTTAACAAATATTTTAAAATTTCACTTTTAAAAGTGTGATTTTGTAAGACATATTTTTGAACTAAAAATGTTGAAAAAGTTCCCTAAAATCCCATTCAGTAGATTTTTTCATAAAAGTGGTGATTTTTTAAATAACAGTAGGTTTAAAGTGAGATTTATAAATTACTGATTGAATAACAAGAGATTGTAATTGATTTTTATAAATTTCACATGATTTTTAAAAATCACCAATTAAATAACAGAAGATTTAAGAATACTCCAAAATATCTTAAAATCCTCATTTCAATACACCTCCGGTATAGATTTAAAATTTACACGGTAAAAAATTTACGATATTAACACAAACCATTTTGCTAAAGTTCTAGTCGGTGTGTAACGTATATAAATATGAAAAGGATAAATTATTGAATAATTAATTATACACAACAAAAAGACATTTCTATGCACTTGGACACTTTTTTCCTTTACATTTTTAGTTTTTATTATGTTGGAATATATATATATATATATATATATAATATAATAGCAAAGGCCTTATGGGCTTTTTAACTCCATCGTGTCCACAATAAACAAATAACTGTAGTGACTCTCTTTCATAAAAAGGCAAGAGGAGAGCTAAGTACCAAACTTTTCCCCTCAGGGTTTCTCCTCTCAAATCACCAACTTGGCCTCTCTGATTGTTTTGCTTTCTTATGTTCTTCATCCATTTCTCCTCCTCTTCTCCCAAGAAACCAATTTCTTACTTCCAAACTACTTCTTCTCTCCCAAAGATCAAAAAGTACTCAAAATGTATCAAGATTCTGGATTAATGCTCCGTTACATGCAAAATTGTTCCACTGATATCCAACAATTCGAAGACCTCTTCAAATCATACAAAATCCCCGATGAAAAGGTTTGATTTTTTTTTTTGTCCATTCACTCTTTATCTCACTTAGAATACAGATCTTTTCTTGAGATGAGTTTTTCTAATTTCTTGGCTGATTTTATAAAACTCACTTTCTTGGTTTTGGGGTTCCTCTAAAGATTCTGATAGGTTCTTTTTTTTTGTCTTGTGATGATGTAATTAGTCTTCTTTTTTTTTTTTTTTTCTCTTGGGGTTAAAAAATTGAAGTGTGAAGTGTTTTTTTTCGTGGTGTTTGTGTGAAGTAGCTAACTTGATTTCTTTGGAAAATTTTTGTGGCCACTAGATGAGATATTTTGGTTCCGCTGACCTTACCAAAATGTGTTTTTGGCTGCTGAGAAAGTTGAGTAAGAAAAAAATTAGGTTTTATTTTTTTTTCTTTGTCCTATGGAATGGAAAGGAATAAAAACGGAATCTTTTCTTCTGCCTGCAAGAAGCCAAAATTTTATTTTTTTCCATTGAGAAAGTAACAAAGGAGTTTTCTCGGGAACCCAAAAGAAAAGTCTCTTTTTTTTATTTGTGGGTTTTGATTTGTGGTAATGGGAATTTGCCTCTTTTTTCACATGAGATTCCGTGTTCTTCAAGACTTGTTCTGTTCTGATTTTAATTACTCTTAAAACTAGAATTTTTTTGCTTTTGTGTTGTTGATTTCATTGGCTCTCTCTCTCTCTCTCTTTGTTTACAATATCAAAAACCTCCACTAGTGAAAAAAAAAAACAAGAATCTCTCTTTTTCTTTGCACGCTTTTTTGAACGAATCCACTCAACAAAAAAAGATTTGTGTTTCACTGTCTGAATGTCTCGAACTATGTTCTGTCTTGTGTGTGGTCTTTGATTCGATGTTACTTATGATTGTGATATTTTCTTTCTTTTCTTTTTGGTTGCAGAACAACACTTTTGTTGAGTCATCTAACATATCTGAGTATGATATTGGAGAAGAAAGTGATCTTTTCAAAGCTCCTGATCCAGTTCTTGAAGAGCCACTCTTAGCCGTTGATCCACTCTCTGCTGCTTTGACTATGATCTCTTGCGGTGAAGACACTTCACAAGGGCTTTGTGAGCTTCCTGATCTTGGATCATTGCAGAGTGGTCAACAGCTTCTGGACAAAGCTTTCTATGAATGTGAGCAAGATCTTTTGATGAAATCAGCTATGGAGTCTCCGTTCTCTGATGTTTTAGACATCAAGAACATCTCTGTGGTGACGACGATCGACGAGAACCAGGATATGCAGAAGAGCGTAAGCTCGGGGAATTTGAGCTCTATGGATTGGTCACATGCACAGCAAGAGACTGTAATGATTCAGAACTTCCCTGATTTCGATTTTGGTTATGGGATGCGAAGAGCCTTTAGTGAAGGCGACATACAGGTTCGACAATCCGAAAAGAAAAGAACAAAAAAAAGACATAAACATTTGAACTCAACTGAAATGTTTGAAACAAAGAGTTGTGTGTCCTATCAAGATTCTTGAGATGATGAATATAAATTTGTTGATTTTGAGTATATTTTTGTTTGTTTTTTTGATGAGCAGAAACTAGGGACAGGTCTTGTTCAATCTCCATTGGATAGGATTATTGTGAGCTGTACTTCAGAGGATCGCCGAGAGAAGCTTTCTCGATACAGGAACAAGAAGAGCAGGCGCAATTTCGGGCGTAAAATCAAGGTATATATACAAACAAAACACTTCAAGATCCTGATCTTAATGATTGAGTATCAAGTCTTTTAGGCTAAAAAGTGACTGAATTCTCATTATGTTGTTTGGTTTTGGTTTCAGTATGCTTGTAGGAAAGCTCTTGCAGATAGCCAACCAAGGGTCCGAGGAAGGTTTGCGAAAACAGAGGAGAGGAAATAGAATGGTTCATTAAAAAAGGGCTCTAAGGAAGGAGTAGACTGAGCAAAAAGGAAGAATAAAGGAGACAAAGCCCATCTCATTAGAAGAAGCTAGTTTTGTTTTATAATATCATCTATGTATAAAACTTAAAAATCTTTATAAGCATCCAAATTAGTTGTTGTATATAAAGGGGGTTTCTCTGAATAAGCTTTTAAGGAAAGAAATTGTAGCTAAGAAAAAAAGTTATATGTATTATTGTAGTTTAAGTAGTAATGTACTTGTTGTGAGAGAGAGATGTAGATACATAATCTATATAAATTCTACATATTTATAAATATATTAGATCATGTGATCATTAAAAAAGGTGTTTGATGTTTCTTTGCTTGTAAGCACTGCAACAGGTTTTGTTATTTTCTAAAATGCTGAAACGTCATGTCATGTAACTACTGGTTCATACCCTTAATGATTTGGTTTCTATGTTGGCCATCCATAGTAACGAATGCACAAACATTCCCCAAATTAAGAAGTAAGAAGTACGGTGCTTTCCTAGTTCTGATCAAAACCCATTTTTTCGACCTTCTTTCTTGAAGAAAAGAAACCAAATCGGTCCTTCGCAGAAATATCCTCGGAAAAAGCTGCCTCACGGCAGCGCTAGGCCTCAGCTCGGAGTCGGAAGGTGTGGACAATGATAAACACTACACTCCGGGTGAAAGATCACTAAATGATACTGCAGCTTCTTTAACACCCGGCTATTCTATCATGCATTGGACTTGGGACAAAAACTAATTTAATACTAGAAAATGTTATTCTTGTGTTTATTAACAAGTTGCACATGTTTCTTGTTTAATAACTACTTTTAGCAAATATTCTAGGTGTGAAAGAAACAGTGAAACTGTTATAAGTGCTTTTTTTACTTTATCTAGAACCTACATAACATAAAACAAAAGGCAGTGAAACACATGACACATCAGTTTCACCTTTCTTCAAAAAAAGGCATTCTTTTGGTGTTTTCAAACTACTCATCTCTTTTTACTTTGTACGAGTCAATTGAACTGTTGTATATCTTTCTCAAACTCTAATATTCAATCTATTTGGTATAAATCTATTAAAAAAAAACACTGAAAAAGAGTAACGAATTCGAGGAAATAACTGTACCTACCAAAAAAAAGTTGACTTCAATAAGATCATGAAATGAAATAAAATAATAAAGAAAAATATATGAATGAATGAATGACCAAACAAAACACAAAAGAGCTCTGTGTCGTAATCGTACCCAAGTAAAACTTCCAGTTCCAGAGTTCCATGGTTCTTGGAGCTTATTACATATATATCAACTACAAAAAAAAACCAAAACACACAGGAAAACAAAAAGAAGTTCGATTTCGAAATCGAAAGAAAGAAAAATTAAAACAAAAACATGAAGAGAATAATAATAATATGTCTTGAATTGAAACTCAAAACCAGAAGACACACGAAACAAAGCAAGGAAGAGAGAAAGGATAAAGCGCAAGTTAGCTCATTTACATCATTCGCCGGTATAATGTGCACACGTCCGAGAACACACACACACATAACCAAAAACAAAAAAAAACGATCTTTTTTTTATTTTATTTGTCTCTTCCTTCATCGTCGTCGTCTTCTCTCTCTCTTAAAAACTCTGTCACGCTCTTCTCTCTCTAAAATTTTCCTCACCGAAGCAGAAAAAAAAAAGGTTTCGTCTCTGGATTAAACAAAATTCAGCATTCTGTTTTTTTTTTTTTTTTTTTTTTCCCTTATCCAAAATCAAAAAACAAAAGTACGCAATTTTTGTTTCTTATAACTTTTAAGACACACAGAGAGAGAAAAGTTTGGATTTTTTTTTTTTTGTTTTGTTTGAACAGATCTCTTTTTCATCTGTCTCTCTCTCTGTGTGGCTCTGTTCTTGATTTGTTTACAAAAGAAACAAGCTTTCTTCAACAATTCTGCTACTTTACTACGATCTCTCGACAAAAGTGGGTCAAACCCAACCGAGGATTGTTCGGTTTTGTGTTCGTTCAAGAACCTGGAATTGGGGGAAAGATTAGGGTTTGTGGAATTTGAAAGAGAAAAAGGTTTGTTTTTTTTTTCTTCTTCCAAGTGTTGTGTGATGCAGTGATTTGGGTAACTCGAATCAGAAGATATGATAATCAAACGGAATTTGAAAACTCGAATGCCGAGTTTGAAACGATGCAACTCTGTAACTGAGGAAGATGATAGAGCTCCTAAGAAGAAGAAGAAGAGAAAGGTCAACAACTTCAATGGTGGTGATTACTATTACCCTCTTAATCTTCTTGGAGAGATTGGTGCTGGGATTGTTCCTGGTAAACTCAATGGCTGGTGTAAGGAGCTCTCGTGTTCTCCTCAAGTTGAGGTTGAGGAAGAGGAGCAGGAAGAGGAAGAGGAGTTAGAGTCAAAGAGGTTAGTTTCTGATTCTAGCCACCGTGGGAGGGAGGATAGGACAGCTGAGGTTTCTCGTCCACCGGTAGTGAGGACATCAAGAGGTAGAGTTCAGGTGCTTCCTTCTCGGTTTAATGACTCGGTTATCGAGAATTGGAGGAAAGATAGTAAAAGCAGTGGCGAAGAACGCGAGGAAGAGATTCAAGAAGAAGCATGCAGGAAGGAGAAAGTCAAAGCTAGTTTTAACCATAGTTTCAAGACAAAGCAACAGGACCCTAGGAACTATAAGTATGGTAGTGCATTGTTTGAAGAAGAAGAAGAGAGAGATGATGATGAGGATAAATGTGAAGAGATTGTTAGATATAATAATAGTAAGATGAGTTCGAGGACCTCGCTTGAAGATGAGTCTCGTCCTAAGAAGGAAGGTGTTTATGGACCAGAGGATTTTTACTCTGGTGATTTGGTTTGGGGTAAATCTGGGAGGAAGGAGCCGTTTTGGCCGGCTATTGTTATCGATCCAATGACGCAAGCACCTGAGCTTGTGTTGCGTTCTTGTATACCTGATGCAGCTTGTGTCATGTTCTTTGGTCACTCTGGGACAGAGAATGAAAGGGTATATTGTATACTATATTGTCTTCTTATTTGATTCGAAAAGCTGTTTTGTTAGAGTTTTGACTGTTGTTAACTTGATCATGTAAGCAGGATTATGCATGGGTTAGAAGAGGGATGATTTTTCCTTTTGTGGATTATGTAGACAGGTGGGTCGCCGTTGGATCTTACTATACGAAATTTTGTGTTTTTTTTTTTCTCTTATATGTTTGCTTAATAGTGTAGTTGTTATGTTAGGTTTCAAGAACAGTCTGAACTGCGTGGATGCAACCCTGGGGATTTCCAGAAGGCACTTGAAGAAGCTCTTATGGCTGACCAAGGATTCACAGAGAAACTGATGCAGGATATCCACATGGCCGCAGGTAACCAGACGTTTGATGATTCTGTCTACAGATGGATTGAAGAAGCTGCAGGCTCGAGCCAATATCTTGATCATGTTGCTCCAAATCAGGCAAGTTTCTCTTTGTTTTGGAGTTCCTTTTTGAGCATGTTTAGTTTATTCTTTCATGGTCATAGAAATTTGAGTTTGTATAATTCAGAACGTGATGAAGAAATATAGAAATCCAAGAGCCTGTGTAGGATGTGGAATGGTTCTTTCTTTTAAGACGGCAGAGAAAATGAAAGCTCTGATTCCTGGAGATCAATTATTGTGTAAACCTTGTTCAAGGGTATGTTAAAGTTTTTGCTATGCTCCTTGTTCAGTTTCAGTTCGATGAAGTCTAACTAATTATCGTTGCAGCTGACAAAACCAAAACAGGTTTGTGGGATATGCAAGAAGATATGGAATCATATGGATAGTCAGAGCTGGGTAATAAAGCATACAAATTTATGTTATATTTGTAGTGTAGAGTTACATAATGTTTTTTTTGTAACTTTACTGTTTGATTACATACGGTGATTCAGGTGCGTTGTGATGGGTGTAAAGTGTGGGTTCACTCAGCGTGCGATCAAATATCACATAAGCATTTTAAGGTAACATGTTCGTGTTGCTCGTTGTCAAGGTTATCATTCCCAATTACTCTCATGTATTAAAATAAATTTTTATTTGTTAATCTGAAGGATTTGGGGGAAACAGATTACTACTGTCCCACATGCAGAACAAAGTTTAACTTTGACCTATCAGATTCTGAAAAACAAGACTCAAAATCCAAGTAGGTTCTCTTCCCTCCAACTGTTATTTTTTAATTCTTACTAACAATTGAATTGTGAGCAAATTATAAATTGAAAGTTTTCTGGTATAGACTTGGCAAAAACAATTCCCCGATGGTGCTTCCTGATAAGGTTATCGTTGTATGCTCTGGAGTTGAAGGCATATATTTTCCAAGTCTTCATTTGTAAGCTGTCACTGTTTTATCTCTGTTTTCACTTATATTGCCTCGTAATTATCCTAGACTTTGTGAAGCAAAAGCCTTTTGACCTCTTAACTTATCCAGACTTTTAGGTATATTTGTTTAAATATATATAGAGTATTCTTATTCCCTTTGGTTTATATACAGAGTCGTATGTAAATGTGGATCTTGTGGCCCTGAAAGGAAAGCACTTAGTGAATGGGAAAGGCATACTGGTTCAAAAGCAAAAAATTGGAGGACTAGTGTTAAAGTGAAAAGCTCCAAGTTGCCTCTAGAAGAATGGGTTTGTTCAAAATTTTCATAGTTTCTCTTTAGGGATATGATCTCTTTCTTTTAAGTCTCTCTGATCATTGAATGCCATATTCCTTCACACTGCAGATGATGAAATTAGCAGAGTTTCACGCAAATGCTACTGCAGCAAAACCTCCTAAACGACCTTCTATAAAGCAGAGAAAGCAGAGGTTACTTTCCTTTCTTAGAGGTAGTAAGCAATTCGGATCTCAGAACCTATCTAAAAGTTTCTACTTCCTTAAAAGCTGCTTATGCTGGTTTGTTCTTTTCTTTCACTATTGGCAGAAAAGTATGAGCCTGTCAACGTGAAATGGACAACCGAGCGATGTGCAGTTTGCAGATGGGTTGAAGATTGGGACTACAACAAGATCATCATTTGCAACAGGTGCTGTTCTAAAATGCGTAGTTTCTCTACATTTTAACGACAAATCATAGATTTTGATTGATAAGTATTACTTAGTTCCCATAGTAAACTTTGTGCATGCTTGATCTTACGTTTGCTGCAAACGGTTTGCATTATCTTCTATCTTTGGATCTCTCGTAATATTGAAGTTCATCGCTATTATTATTAACAATAGTTATTTCTTGAAATATCTAGAGGAAAAGTATCTGAGGTGTGAATATTTTTGTCTTTTGTTGCTTTTACTCTTCAGATGTCAAATAGCAGTTCATCAGNNNNGGACGAGAAACGTTCGTGACTTCACATCATGGGTCTGCAAAGCCTGCGAGACACCTGAGATCAAACGAGAGTGTTGCCTCTGTCCTGTAAAAGGTATGTCTAATTCCTTTTTGCGTTTCTTATTTGGTGAAGCATATTTAACATGGTCTTGTCTTATTTATCTGTTACAACTACTGCAATTAGTAACAGGTGTTCTTCTCCATATTACTTAAAAGAGTTTATTTGACTATACATACCCCTCCGAAATTTTAGTTTCATCCAGAATTTCACAATTTTGTCCGTCAACTAAACTTGCCAATTTTTGTTTACTGATAAAAAGGAGGTGCATTGAAGCCAACTGATGTGGAGACACTGTGGGTTCACGTGACATGTGCTTGGTTTCAGCCTGAAGTATGTTTTGCAAGTGAAGAAAAAATGGAACCAGCTTTGGGTATTTTGAGTATTCCATCAAGTAATTTTGTGAAGGTACATAACCTGATTCCTGTTCCTAACCTTTTGGGAAGTTTCACTATGTGCAAAACTAAAAAAAGCCGGAAACCTTATGCTGTTTTTGATATATTCCAGAATTGTGTAATATGCAAGCAAATACATGGCTCATGTACTCAGTGTTGCAAGTGCTCTACATATTATCATGCCATGTGTGCTTCCCGAGCTGGGTATAGAATGGAGGTAAGCCATATTATTTCTGAGTTTTCCTCGTTTCATATTTGACCAGTATGGAATCAAATTGCTGTAACAAATTGTATTTGAACTGGTATTTAGTAAACTATGTTCAATCTCTACGATATCATAAATTTATTTTGATAATATATGCACATTTTGACTGTAGTTGCACTGCTTGGAGAAAAATGGTCGACAGATAACAAAGATGGTGTCGTATTGTTCTTATCACAGGTAAATTATTCTCAATACCTTTTGCTTGCAAAGTCCTTTCCATCTGATTTTGGTTAATGATTTTGTTTTTCTATGCGGTTTTTGGTGTAGGGTTCCGAATCCAGATACCGTGTTAATTATACAAACGCCTTCAGGGGTCTTTTCTGCAAAAAGTCTTGTTCAAAACAAGAAGAAAGCGGGTTCGAGGCTTATTTTAGCAAATAGAGAAGAAGTTGAAGAGTCCGCAGCAGAGGATACCATTCCAGTTGATCCATTTTCTTCTGCTCGTTGTCGACTATATAAAAGAAAGGTTAATAGCAAGAAGGTATCTTCAAAAGTTCTGTATGCATTGGTTAAAATCCCTTCTGTTTGGTAGACTGATCCCATAATGTGTGTGTTTGTGATTAATAGAGGACAAAACAAGAAGGTATTCCTCACTACACAGGAGGACCTCATCATCATCCTTTAGCAGCGATCCAAACTCTGAACGCATTCAGGGTAAGAAAAAATCATTATGTAGGGTCAATAAGCAGAATGTACCAGGAAACGCAACTTGGGACTGAGTCTTTTTTGTTAAATATAATGTGTAGCATGTGGCAGAAGAACCGAAATCATTTTCCTCGTTCAGGGAACGGCTTCACTACTTGCAGGTAAGCATCCCCAATATGTTGGAAAGAGATTGTAATGTATGTAGTTGTATCAAATATCTGATGAGTTTTTGTCTTGTGGCAGAGGACAGAAATGGATCGGGTTTGCTTTGGTCGATCTGGTATACATGGATGGGGCCTTTTTGCGAGAAGAAATATTCAAGAAGGAGATATGGTAAGCAGAGCCTTCTGAGCATACTCCTTTCCTCTGTCGTGTTGAAGAATGTTGAAATATAATTTCTTTTCAGGTTCTTGAATACCGTGGGGAACAAGTGAGAGGAACAATTGCAGACTTGAGGGAAGCAAGATATCGTAAGGAAGGGAAGGATTGCTATGTGAGTTGAAATCATTTTCTCCCTTGTGACAGTCTTTTTAGCTTCGGTTGTGTAAATCGATTTGTTAAACTTTATATTTGTTTAAATTTGTTGCAGCTGTTTAAGATTAGCGAGGAAGTAGTGGTGGATGCTACAGAAAAAGGAAATATCGCTCGACTAATAAACCATTCGGTAAGCAATCCATCATGTATATAAATTGAGTGTTTACCGACAGAGAGAGAGTCTTATGTCCAAAACCTTGGTGTGTTGTGTGATGCAGTGTATGCCAAATTGCTATGCAAGGATTATGAGTGTAGGAGATGACGAAAGTAGGATTGTTCTGATTGCCAAGACCACTGTAGCCTCTGGGGAGGAGTTAACGTATACACATCACTCTCTTGAACATGATTCAAGTATCACCCTTCGATTCATTGATTATGACATGGTTGTGTGTTTTTGCAGATATGATTATTTGTTTGATCCAGATGAGGCAGATGAATTCAAAGTGCCATGTCTATGCAAATCTAGCAATTGCAGAAAGTTCATGAATTAGAGAAAGTTGTATGTAGCTGCTCTTACACATAAGAAGAAGAAGAAGAAGAAGAAAGCAGGGCAATGTTTGTCCTCAATTACAACTAACCCAGGAAGCTTGAATAGGAAACGTATGGAGCTTAAAGCTGATGTAACTTCTGAATAAGACACTTCTAAGCTCCAAGGCATTTGTTTTGTAGGGTATAGAGACTGAGAGTAGTTTGTAGCGAAGTCCTTATTTTATGTATAGCTAATTTCCAAACATTTTCCGTTTTAGGGTTTCAATAACTCAAAAGTTAAGAAAGCAAAAAAAACGAAAAACACTGCAAAGCATTTTTTGTTTCTCTAATGATATTTCTTTTATTATTTCTTTCGGCACGAAATTGGTAAATATTGCACAAAACAAAAGGAACATGAGAAGAAAATAAAGATATGAATTTTGAGAAGGAAAAAAAATTGCATTGGAAGTAAAGATTTTGAAAAAAACAAAACAGATATGAGATGGAAATATAGAAATGTCTTAATGTGTACTTTGAGGAGAATCATGTATCCGACTTATTACTGACTCATCAGATTCATGAACTAATGGTTCTGTTACCTTTGGAGATACATCCCCAACAACTACATCACCAGCTTCCTTCTTCTCTTCTGCTTCTTCCATGTTCTCGTCTACATACAAATCTTTCCGCTCATCGACATCCATAGCCACGCGTGCCGGTGAATCTACTGACAAGGTAACTGGATCATCTTCTGGAACACCATCATGCTCGGGAGCCGGTGAAGCTACTGACAAGTAGGTAACTGGATCATCTTCTGGACCACCATCATGCTCGGGAGCTGTCTCCATTGTTTGGTCTACACCAGCTCCATCATCTGGCTTCGGCTTCGTCTCTTGCTCATCACCTTCAATGTTGTCTGAAGCCACAGCTTGCACATAACCTTCAATGTCATCTGACGCCACAGCTTTTAGGGACTCAGGTGACTTGTCTGGGTTGGGAGACAAAGATCCTGCGTCTAGTGTTTCTATCTCCATTTCTGTACCAACATGTGACGACACTTTTTGCAGTTCATTTTGGGATGTGTCTGAATCTGACACATCCGCAATTTTCACATCTGATGTCTCCGTTGAACTAATTACTTTCACTTCATCATTAAGATCATCAGTGTTTTCGACTTTAACCAGATTGGAAGGAGAGACTTGAGAAGGCCCGTGACTTTTGACATTTGGAAGACCCTTTATTTCAAATCGTTGCTCCTTATAGAAGTCCATAGCTATCTGCAAGTGGGAAAGCTCACATTAATGTATCGAAGTCTCAAACTGCCAGGAGCTACTACCAGAGTTCCTTGTCTTAGTTAGGGTATTACCTGAAATACTGAAAAGTTCTGAGATGGTAACAGTGAAAGAGCCGCCAAGGAAGTACTGTTACTTTTGGGCACTCTCTTCCCACCTTCCTGTCATTTAGAGAATGTAGAGATATAAGAAAAAAAATCTCTTAAGTTACAAACAAATGATTGATGTCTTCTAGAAGCTTTTGCTTCATCAGTTTAATATCAGAGCTTCATCTCTTTGATATCATGTCTGAGGATAGAAAATTTCACCTTGAGATTTACAAACACGGCAGTTCCATCGTCAGCTGTTAGATGTTCTTCACCTATCAATAAGCTAATGCATTTACGCAGCTCGGAATCAGTAAGTCCTGCTGATATATCAAGCTTTGAGAGATAATGCCGGCGATAACGTTCAGTGTTATCAATTGTTTCTGAAACAAGATCTTCAGCTGCAACTTCCGCCATCACTTTGGGAGAACTTGCATGCACTTCTTTTGCTGGAGATGTTAGATTTGACCCAGCTTCAACGCTTTTTGCCCTGTTATTATCAGAGTGACTTGTTTGGCCACCAAGAGACTCATCATCAGCAACCTGAGCTGAGTTATCATCTTTAACAGACATTGATGAGACTTCCATGCTCGCATCTCCATTTCGAGTTTTCCATTCATCTGCACCAGATTCCCAGCCCCGGCCTTGCATCCGCCTGTTATGGTCCCACTCAGATCCCCCATACATGTTTGATTCATCCCTGAAACCACTATTACTCATATCCCCAAAAAATCCATGCATGTGAGAAGCGCTTGAGGCATCCATCATATTCTGCCACCCGAGTGGACGCATGTGACCAGAGAACCTGTCAGCATCAGGTATATGGTAAGAGATTCCCTGATGGTTCATTTCCATTGAAGGCCTCACCCCAAAGAGAGATGGAGATGGGAATTGCGGCATCATAGTTTGGAAACCTCCATGAGGTGGAACGTGTTGAAATGGAATATATCCATTTGGAAGTGTAGATGGCCAGCTTGGGACACCTCTCCACATATTACCTTGCCCTCTGCCCAT
>NC_025695.1:41394082-41411398 GCF_000633955.1 Camelina sativa
CTCCTTGCATGATCCTGAGCTTTTGATTCTGAATCCAAAAGAAAGAGGAAGATTAGCAAACCCATTAAGAAATTTTGTAAACAATCCAATTGATCTATGAGCAATCTTTACCAAAAACACCAACGTTTATGAATTAACATGTATTCAACCTGTTAAATGTAGCCTCAAACTCTAATATAATAGCAAGCAAATCAGCACTATCCCCATCTATCTTGGAAAGGGCAGCAGAGCAGAAGCAACGTGCATAAATACTGTAAATGTTAATAACACTAACTACTTCAAAAGTCTACACTTAGAGTAAGATTTTTACTTCATTTCCAAATCCAACAATGGGCAACGAGAAACATGTTTTGGCATGGAATAACAAGTCTACAAATCAACATCACAAACGAGCACTCAAGTCAATTTAAAACCAAAAGAACAGTCTTTTCAAAACAACGCTACTAAAGGCAATGCGTTCATTATCAAGGCTTTTAAAAATCAAATCATTTGAAGATATCTTACCAGTTTTATCAGAACCACCTTTAGATTTATGATGATCATCACCATCATAAAGCTTGTCACTTTTCCCTTCTTTATACTTCCTATCCTTCTCCTTCTCCCTCTCCCTCTCCTTCTCAGAATCTTTACTCTCCCTTCTACTAGACTCTCTATGCTTCCCATCACTCTTACCACTACTCTTCTTCGTCTCCTCACCATCCCCATCATCTCTCCTCCTACTACTCTTCTCACTAGACGACTTCACCTTCTTCGAACTCTCACCTTTCTCATCATCTTTCCCATTCCACCTATCACTACCACCACTATCACCACTCTTCCCTTTCCTCCGTTTCGACGAAGAAGAAGTATACTCCTCGTAATACTCACCATTAACCGAATCATAATACTCTTTACGCTTATCACCAGAACCAGACTCTTTCGAAACCCTAACACTAGAAGCAATCTCTTCTTTACTCTTCTTCTCCTTCAAACTCGACTCTTTCTCCGAATCAGAATACTCCTTCGCCGCCGCCGCATCCTTATGCTTACTCGATTTATGCCTCGTACTCCTCGGCATCTTCTTCCCCCCCTCACAAATCTCTCACAAAAACCCCCAAAAAAATCGATTTCAAACCCTAAAATCGAGATATTAAAAAAAAAAAACACCAGGACGGAGGTTTTTAGGGGACTTTGGATTTTTGATTTGATCTTACACCGTATATAATACAAAAATAAAAGACTCCGATTAGGTTGATCGCCGCCGCCGGCGAGATTTATAATTGGAGAAATTTACGAAAGAACCACGGAGCGGGAGATATAGAGATAGAGAAGGGGGAGAGAGAGAGAGAGGCTTAATGCCCTTTCAATGTTGAAGAAAACGAGAAACTTTTTTTTTTTTTTTTTTCTTCGGACAAGGGGAAGACTAAAGGGATAATTTAGTTAATGACTATCTTAGCCTTTAATCGTGTGTGTTATTTACGGTTTTATGCCACTGGGGGGTTATCAGATCGAATTTTGCTTTCTTCGTCCGGTTCTTTTTAGTGTGCGCTTCGGTTATTTCCACGTCACACGGTTAAAACAAAAACTGGATACAGCTGGAGCTCATAAGGCCCAGTATAGGCCCAATAGCTATTAAGGCGCAATTTTGAGAGTTTTTTTTGTTAAATGACTATTTTAACTTTTCATCGTGGGTAATAATTACGGTTTATGTAGTTAAGAACTGACAACTAGATCCCCATCAAGGCCCATTAAGGAGGTTGTGGGTTCAATAAGGCCCAAAGGGTGTTTTTTTTTGGTTGGGGATGAGGGAGAGAGATATTTGTAGGAGAAATGGAGTGGCGGAGGTAGACGTGGGTCGACCTCGAGGCGCGATGCCTCAGGCGTACTTCATCACGCAACTCTCACGAGCCACTTTGTATTTGTATACAATTTTATACTGATTTAAGAAAGACCAAATTTTTTTGAATGTGAAAGTTGCCTTCTTCTTTCGTCTCACCACCAGATCCCTCTCTGTTTTTGATCGGTAAGTTTTTGATTCGTGTATAATGATTGTTTGAGGGAGTTATGATGTTCACGTAATCTCTATTTGTATAAAGGTACTGAATTTAATGATTAATTGGGATATAGTATTGGTGGATTTGAGTTTCCTGTAATAGTAATGTCAAACTAGCTGTGTTTGATTTTGGTTTGTGTGTTTGTATTTGATATAAAGTTGATTACTTTTGGATTTTTATGTAGAGGGTTTTTGTGTTGATGGCACTCTGTGGTGTTTGTTCGACTCCAAATCTGCCGAATTTGCAAGTATTGCGTAGCTCCAGCATTGTTGGTTTGAAACGTAACCGTAGTCTATGGCAGCCCACAAGTTCGTTTCGTGCAAAGCCTGTCAAGTTTCGTTGTTCATCTTCCTTAAAACCTTCATCATCTGATGTGGAGGAGACAGACGAGGATGTTGGGAATACTAGTTCTACGGTTTCTGTGGATGATGGATCAGCACATGTGAAGCAGTTCATGTGGTCTGATTTTAAGATTCTTGATCGTGTTAGCATTGGTCATGGCGGCAGGGTATTTAAACCAAGTCTATGTTTTCTTTCTATGTTGGTTTTTTTATTTGTCCCTATGTTTTCAACTGATTGGCTTTACTTCCTTTTTGCAGGCGGATGAGCTTGTGTTTGAAGCTATAGTTCAGGTTCCAGATAGGTCAGTATCTACTTCATATGTATTTCAAGATTTCAAGATGATGATTTCAGTTCAGGGCTTCATCTGTGGTGCTTCAATTTCACAGCCCTTTGTTTAACCAAGGAGTTGTCCTTCGGAAATTGAATACCACTCGAGCTCAAAAAAGGGGAAGAAGAGCCATTGAAGTTCGTCCCTCCCATTTCAGTTTCTTTTGTTGCTTATTGCAATCTTTTCAGTATGTTAACCAATTTTTTACTACTCTTTCAGGTATTGAAAAAGCTAGTTCGTCGTAGGCTTTTGTACCATTCTTACTCAATGCAAGTTCACGGTTATATCTTCAATACCTTGAGCGATGATCCGTACTCATTTACCCTCGTACATGGGGTAAGTGCCTCAAAATGGTGCAGGTATACGGTTTGGTTTAGTCAAAGGTTTCTACCATTCATTAATCTTTATCTCTTCTTGTAGTGCCATGGAAGTTTCTCGATTAGGCACTGGCTTCAACAATCTGATTGGCTTCCAACATTAGAAGCTACTCTTGCATTGGATGAAGAATCCTACAGAAGGGTGGGAGATGATACAACTGGAGGGCCTGCAGTTTCAAGGCAATTAAGACTAATCCGTATACTAATGAGAGATATTTTAATCGGAGTATGCATTGTCTCCTTCAAACAAGCATAGTACTTATTTCTTTTTGTCATGATTTTCTTAACATTTCTCTATTGGTGGTCTTTTACTTGAAGGTCAATTACTTGCACAGCCATGGTCTTGCTCACACAGAACTGAGACTGGAAAATGTGCACATTAGTCCTGTGGATAGACATATCAAAGTTAGTATATACTTTCAGTAGTGAAGTTTAAGCTAGCTTATTGCTTAGTTACAGTATGTTTCAGTTCTGTCAATTAATTTCAAGTTTGTTTTTTCAAACTTATAGGTAGGGATTCTCGGAAATGCTGCTGACTTTTACGGGGATGGTGCAAGTACTAGCAGCGCTTACGGTACAATGGACAGAAGACAAATGATGATAGCATTCGACATGAGGTATTTTGAGAGAGATGGTAATTATAGTTCTGTTTGTTTACATTACTAAGCCTAATTTTACATTTTCTTTATGGTCAAAGATGTGTAGGATTCATGATGGCAAAAATGGTACTTCAAGAACTGATGGATCCATTAATCTTTGCGAAATTGAAGTCCTTCCTGGCAAAGGTATTTAACTGGGCTGCAGAGTGATGAGTTTGATGTTATAAACTTATGTTGATTTCCTAATATCCTTCTAAATGTATATCTAGGGGAATGATCCTTCCTCGCTACGGGAATTCTTTGTGACAACGCTCAATACAAACTCCGAATCTGGAAATACCGGAGTTCAAGTAAGTACTCAGAGCTATGTGCTATCTTCTCAGTATAATTGCTAGTTCGTTCACTCGTCTCAAGATAAAACAGTTGCTTACCATCACCCCGTATTTGCTGTCAGATACTTGATAGAAACTGGGGAGCAGGGTGGCACCTTTTATCTTCATTAATTGCAACCAGACCTTCTAAAAGAATAAGGTAACATAAATAATATTACCAATCTATGGAGGCGTTAAATGGGGTAAGAACTAAGTAGTTACATTGACATAATCTGTTGGTGTTTGGTGCAGTTGCTTGGATGCTCTTAAGCATCCCTTTCTATGTGGACCAAGATGGCGCGTTGCCCCATCAATGGATATCATCAGATGGGGTCTTGGATCAACCGCTGTAAAGATTTCAGAAGAATACATTTACCGCATGCCTCAGGTATATATGAGATATTTTGCTGTTAGTTTAAGAAGTTTGAACCTTTACTCTCAGTCTCCGAACTAAAAGACTATCTTTTGCAGCGCCAAAGACTTGCCCACTTCATTGGACTAATGGAGATGCTAAATCCTTATCCAAAACCAAACGTACGAATTACCACCTCTAATGATCCTTTAGCTTTGATATATTGCACATTTAATTTGTTATAACTAGTGATATCTTGTGTAAACACAGTGTTGGTTGGAGCTTTTACCGGGGCGATGGCGTCTGTTATACTCAACGGGAAAGCACATAGGTCTAACTTTGCGCCAGCCCTCTACACGAGCCTTAATAGGCAATGTTCACTTAACAATAACCCAAGCTTCAGAAGCAGCAAACAACACTTCACTTTCCTTTACCTCTGATATTGGTTTCACTGCCATAACCAGCAAAGACTGGCCACACAACAAAACCGGCGCCACTGGAAAATTACAAACGCTCTCCCAATTCAGACTAGTGGCCGGAAAAAGACTTTATCTCAAAGAAGAAAAAAAGAACATTGGTAAGTTCTCAATGGGCGAACCAGACGCTGAAGAAGGTTTAGCCGAGAAGCTTGAAACCGAGAAATGGAAAAAAGTAGTGCCCTTTAAAAAGTTTCCGTCGAGTCTTCCTGTAGCGAAACTCGTCTCTGGAGAGATTGAAGTCACAATGAGCATGAATGATCGTATAGAATCACCTGAGAACGTGATTGGAGAAGTTAGAAAGCAGATTCCGCAGGAAATGTTTGATCTTTCTAAGCTTGTGTGTGGGACTTATATAGACGGTAGGTTACTTGTACTTAGGTGTGTGAATGGTTCAGCATTGTTGTTTACAAGGTCTAGCTTCAACGATAAGTCTATGTAGCCACTTGCCTCGGTTCTTTATGTATATAACAAAGGATCATTCTTTTTAGAACTAAGACCCTGTAGTCAGTCTCTCTGTGTATGTTGTGGTAATGTTTGCTTCTTGATTGAGATTGTAATAAGAGCCTTATTAGTAAAAACAAAAACAAAAAAAGCCCAAGATTTTAATATGGTATCATCAAATCATGAAGATACCATTTCATGATTGAAACAGAAACACAATGATTTGCAAGACATCTGTCGACTGTCTAAAGATTCGTCCTGAAGTATCATTTATATTCTAATAGAAATGGTATTTCGTACATTTTTATTCATTTTGTAAAGATGAGCATCCACAAAAACAAAGTATCATAAGAATTTTTTAGGTTGGATCGAATTTTTATTTTCTTTATAATATGCTTTAACTTTTTCGTCCATATCCTAATGAGGTTTGGAGATTTAAGATAGAAATGATACAATGATTTCGAATATTTTGGGAGTATATATATGTTATTACTTTTACTGTTTAAAATTTGATAAGCTTATCAAATTTTCAAAAAGGAGAATATGTTTTGTCTTTTACAGTGAGCAGTAAAGAAACACGTGTTGTAGAAGTCCACCTAACATGGCCGAGGGGACATGATTCTTGATTTCTTTTATAGTATCGAATAGGCCTAAATAATAATACCTGAATTCGTTTTACTATATGTATTTAAATGGACAAACAAAATTAACCTTAAATCATACTATAATAAATCAAATGCAAAGTTTTAAATACAGCCCTAAAACTAAACCAACATAAAACAGAGTACTAGTAATAAACAAGAAAAAATACACAATAACAAAGACACAAAGTTCCAAGAAATGCAGTTTATATAGTTAAATTATAAGACCAAGGGCCCTATAGGGAGAGAGCTTTTGACCCTTTGAATCTGTGAAAGGAGAGGAAAGACTCTTTTAACATGTGGCCGTTGATTGATACAAAGACTCCTCAACTATCCAAATGGCCACATTTGACTCTTCTCCCCATTCTTACTCCAAAAACAAAAACAATACCTTCCAAAACAAGAAAAAAAAAATCATTTTTATTGCCAAATGGCTCGTC
Organism: Camelina sativa; assembly: GCF_000633955.1. NCBI lineage: Eukaryota > Viridiplantae > Streptophyta > Magnoliopsida > Brassicales > Brassicaceae > Camelina > Camelina sativa. Next base: position 41,400,486 of record NC_025695.1, read on the forward strand.
ATGGTCTCCACCATCCCCGACACATTGACATGACAATGGTTCGATTCCACTTCTTTCACTAAACGTGGCAAAAACTACACTTTCTCTTGTTTGGCCTCGTTCTGATACGTATGTTATTGAATGCATTATTCCATTGAGACAGGATTTGATGTCCATGACTTGACAAAAATAAAAGTAACACTTTTGTTTAATTTGAATAAAGTTCAAATTTTTTTATTCCTTCTCATCTAGCTAATGTGTTTATCTTGAACTTAGACACGATTGAGACATGATTCTAGTTCGCATTAGTATCATCACTAATTTTGATTTTGAATTAGCATGAAATGTGATCAAATGTTTATTCATTCTCATTCCACATTTTCATTGTTTAATTTGTCCACCTCTATCTTTTCCATGGCTTAATATGTAAGATGCTAAAATTGTGTAAGATGTGCTAAAATTGAATAATCACCTAGTGATGATAGTGGAGCTAAAATCTTAACAAAATCATTGGACTACAATCATTTGGATTAAGCAAATAATTAACTAACGAGAATAATATATAGTTTAATGATCAGTACCTAATGGGTAGTGTAAGATAGTCCAAAAACATGAGAGTAACCTAAATAATTAAAAAAGGATTTGGTATATAAGATTACGCCGCACACATGTGATGCGGAAGCACATGGACGCACAAAATGGTTCGTTGGCCTCGATCTGCTCCGAGAAGTCGCGTCTCTTCTCTTACTTTCTCTTTCTTTGTATTTAAGTCTATTCTATAGGCAAGTGCTAATTTGCTTCTGTTGTCTACTTGTCATTATAACTACACTAATGTTCGATTTTTTCTATCTTGTTGTTTTAATAAATCTTGTAAAATCAAATTTGTAATACTTGCTGAGTAGATATTATGCAGTTAGTGATACTAAGCTGCGTTGACGTTTGAGCTGAAAACCCAACTTAGTATCAGCAAAATGGTGTAATAATTGCTAAGTTTTGTTGGTGTGAAAGAGATTTTATGGTTTGAATTCTCATTTTCTTCATAAAGTTATCAATCAATGAAAAGGTATGAAAAAGACAGCTAACATAGCAAGAAGGCGACAGAGTTTACAGCAGCAAGTCCGTTGCATGTATTTTTTAGGCTTACATACTCTTTTTTTTTTTTTACTCAATCTTACATAAAAAAAAAAAAAGCTTACATACTCTTTTTATTTGTAATTTTTTGGTCTGCTATTATGATTATGTGAATCACTAGTATTTTAATATTAATGTAAACTAAATTAACTACTCTAACCGCTAGAAGACTCGAAATATCACCGATCACAATTATTATTGAGGTTTTTTTTTTGGGTTGGATCGACGTAAATATTTTTACCATCTCATCATTTCTTAGGTCTTACTGTGGTTATCATCGGGCTGTACTACAACTGTTTTTTTAATCATGCCGTTGAAAGTTTGGTCACCTCCATCCATATATTTTCAAATGACTGATAAACTTTATGGACGGCAAAATTATTGTTATTTTACATATTTTGACAACTTCGAAAAAGGAAAACAAATAGTATGAACTCTCGTTGAATTTTTACATGTTAGCCTAATTAATGTGGCATTACATTAGAAGGCTTTTATGAAATATTTTTATTGGACTCAAAACTTATATTTTAAGCAAAGACGAGTTTGTGTACTTTGCTTTGTTTAAAATTTTAAAATAAATCATATTATTATACTAGTTTAAAGAAATGAATTAAGAATCAAATATTAAATGGTGCAGCACGAGACGCTGCATAGCGTCAAAACGACAGTTGATCAGTTTGAAGTTGTGCATTGGGAATAATTAACAAAGAGGAAAATAAAAACTGTGCTGTCCACGCTCACTAATAGCCAAACTCAACCAACCGTTTTTAGTACTTCTATATAAACTCCTGCATTAATTTATTCAACTTTTCTAAAATTATTTAAACAGAAACTACTTTTCATTTATTACGTTTAATCCTGTCAAACGCATTGTTTTTTGTTGATGCGAATTTATTTTCTTATTTATTGCTACTTGGACTTGATGACAGTTATAAAAGTGAATTGATCGTGTTTATTTTTATTGGTCATTATTCATTAATTATGATCTGTTTATCGTAAACATGGAAGCGTATTACTATAGGCACAACTCATAACCATTGGATGCATGTTGTTCAAACAAAAAAAAAGAGAAAAAACCATTGGATGCATTAAACAAAAAGGAAAAAAGAGAGAAACGGAAATCATTTTAAAAAAAAAGTACAGAATGTTTCTCTGTTAAATTACAAGAATTTCAAGAAAGGCATGATGTTTAGTAGCATGCATTAGCAAATTCTATTTTGCAATTTTGTCTAGGATCATATAGTTTAAAATTGATAAGTCTCCTATTATTATTTGTATTTTCGAAGTGCCTAATTTTAGACTCCTCTAACTTATCTTGTATGATTCATTTTGAGTAATTATGTCTTCTTAAGTTCATACTATACTTTACTGTTTCAAACAAAAAAAGGTTCATACTATAATTTTGCTAAATGTAGTCATATTAATTAGTCATGTGAACTACACAATTACCAAATGAATGTATCTCATCAGATCCCGATTAAATAGAAAATAAAACATTGACTTTTGGTTTAGACATTTTGATACGACTTGAAAAAAAAATTATACTGACACTTAGTGTAATTGGTTTAAAATATAAGTATACTTTAAGTGTGTGCATTCCACTTTCACGAGAAAAAAAAAATAGAAGTAGAAAAGTCTATTAAGACTACCTCTTACCAACCATCATGATGCATATGTATTGTGTTTTTGTGGCCTTCTGTTAGTGGAATTGGAATCTTTTAAAAAATATAAACGATTAATCAAACGAACAACTCATTAGATTCACTTCTCCATGATGGGTTATTGTATCATTAGCTCTGACTTTATTAAAAGTGTTAATTATAAGATTAGAGAAAGAAAAACAAAACTTAATTGTATATTAAAATGTTTGGATTGTGCGTTTCCCTTGGGTGCGAGAGTACCTGTTTCGTCTGGTCTTATGCTGAATGGTCAAATAATCTGAAACCCTAATTGTAGAAAAAGTGATGTTTTAAAGATTACTCCTGTGACTCTGAAGGCTGTTTACAATTTTAGATTTCTATCACACAAAATAATAATAATAAATAAATAAAGAGAGATCTCAACTATACAAGTCATAGCATACATATGATTCATATATATTTGATAAGATTCTATTTTTTCTAGAAAACAGTATATGTTGTCAAGTGGACCAAGTGGTTACAATAAAGGTCAAAATTTATGTACATAGAGAGACTAGAAGATATATTGTAAACAAAAAATTGATTCGAGCTTTTGGAAAGGTTCAACATGCTTATAATCTATTCATTTAAATGTCATCTTGTATTTTTACTGATTTAATTGTTTGTCCCATTAAATGTTATATTATCGATAAAATATATTTTTTTTTTTTATGGTGATGTCATTGTTTTGAATTAGATTGTCTACCACAAATGATTATAAGATTTAAGTTTTTTTACAAATATGCAGAAATAAGAGGTGATGTAGTTGTCAAACTGTGTGCTTAGGCCATCTGATTTTAAAATAATTATAATAATATATAATTAGATAATAATATTATAATGAAGTAAGAGAGAGAAAGAGAGAAAGAGAAAAAAATATATATATAAGTCAAGATCAATGTTTAAGACCAGATCTTACTCAACACCGTTCCTCCGCTTGTTACTGTTTGAGTTTTTTCTATTTTTTATACTCAAGATCAGTGTAAAAGATGCTGGGTTGCATATGGCCTTAGTGGCTGCTTATTAAAAAACCAAAAAAAAACAGTTCGCAGCTTTTTGCTTATTTGTTTCGAGTTTTGTTTGCTCGTCTAGTACGCTTTACCATAAAGTAAAAATATAGTACTTGGTGAATTTAGCTTCTGACAAAACAGAATAGAACCAAACCAGTTTAGTTACTTATCGCACGTTTCTTTCACCTTTTTAGAAAAATATAAAAATTTGCCAATTACTTTTGAAATAGAATAGTCGGTGTCAGGAAAGCATAATTAATAGAACAAAAAAATGTGTTTCTTTTCATTAGAAAGAAGGGGAATTGCCCTATAACCAACAAAAAACTATAATTCAATAAATAACTATTTAAATTATATATAAGTAATATATTTTATATAAATTATAATATATAATATTATCCATATCCTTATTATCACCACCTTCCTACTACCACCATCTCTATCTCTCTACCACCACCCTCTCCACCCCCTAAAACCACTATTCTCACCTCCTACAATCACTTCTGGTGGCCACCATTACCACTATCTCCGGCGACCACCACTGCCGGTGACCACCACCTCCGGCCACCATCTCCAACCGCCATTTCCGTCCATCCTCTCCAGTCGCCATCTCCGGCTACTTTCTCCGATCGCCGGCTTCCGGCCGTCACCTCCGACAACATTCTCCGGTCGTTGGCCTCCAGCCGCCACTTCCGGCGACCACCACCTCCGGCCACTCTCTCCAGCCGCCACCTCCAGCCTCCCTTTCCGACCACTACCCCTTAAACACTAAAACAGTAATTTTGTATAACCTTCATCCTATTTATCAAATTTATTCAAATATACTGCTATATTCTTAATTATATTACTGATTTTGGTTATACAGCTAATTCACCTTAAAAAGAACGACTAATTCTTATTATTATTTTAAAATTAAATTGTTGCCATGGAAAAACAATTTATTTAAATTATGCATCTACTAATATACAATTTTAAAATATACCTTTTTATTAGTGTTTTTTGATAGAATTTTAATTTTTACGGATTAAATAAATAACTATTTTTATCTTTTTATATCTGTTTCGTCAGAAATATCTGAACTACGGATGTGACTAATAAAAACTGTACTACTGTAGAATATATAATTTATACTTTACAGCTTTTTATAATTTATTTCTGCCAATTTTACAGCCTTACCTTTCCGTCAAATTATGCGCGTGTTCAACGAAACCTTTTTTTGTGTGTTGGTCGTCCAAACGCAACATTTATCGATTGTAATTTTTTACTTTAATTGCTCATTTTTTGTCATTGTTTACTTTGTGAAAATAAAAAATAAAGAGCGGAGTGGAGACGAGTATGTTGAAAATGACGTCATAAATAAAGTTGTCGTTTTAATTGGTGAGGTGGACAGATTCGTAGGAATGGTCACATTGATATGTTTTGCCCATATGATGGTGAGTTGGACAGATTCCGAGATTCGTTTTCGTAGTTAGGCCACACTCTCCTCTCTTCTCTTCAATAACTCTTTTGAGTTGCCTAACCTCTTCGGTCTCTTCGTCAACTGCTTGTCGGAGTTTTTTTTTTGTTAATCATGTGTTTATGTATTATTATACTGTTATTTTGTTTACTTGTGTTTGGTCACCCATAGATATGTTTTAAGTGGCCAAATTACCTATAAATTTCGTATTACAAACATTAAACATCTTTGGAACAAATCCCTTAACAAAATGCTAATAATATTGTAACGATTAATGGATCTCATGGAAAACAATCATATATTTATACGTTCTAATACAAATGACATAAACTAGTTACCTTTAATTTATTGTATATTTGTATATATTAGTTTTTTTTTTTTGGTTTTCAGCTTTCACCATTTGTTCTACCTACCTAACATAGAAATGACATGTGGTTGGTGGCAGAATTGATATAAAGCTTTATTTTGGTTAGAGATATACGTTGTATGATCTAGTTAACTTTGGGATAGACATACCATGTCCATTCATTCTAGTTAACAAAATTGTTTATAATTAGCTTATTAATTACTGGTGGTAAATCACTTGTTCATATTTTTAAACGTGATTTTAATATCTTTTTACAATTCAAATTATTCCATTAGTTTTTACACTTTCACGCTTTGAAAACCTGAGTTTGTTCAGTTGACAATTATTATTTTTTTTTTTTGGGCAAACGACCATTATTAAAATAATAATTACATTATTCGACTATTTTCTGACATATACCAGTTGTAATTAAGAAATTTAAAATTAATAAATCTAAATTGTTTGTCGAAAACATGGTGATAGATAGTTCAAGAGGGAGGACATGACATCCAAGAGCCATAACTGATAAATTGACGAGAATAAGAACACCTTAAAAGAAGAATTGTATTAGATTCTTGTAATCATAATGTTATAATTTATGTTCTCTTATATACACAAAGTATTTTTTAAACTAAGATAATATAAATGTAAATAATATATTTAGATAAATGTAAATATTCCTAAACTATATCTTGAAGATTCTTCTCAAGCTTCATCATTTACATATCTTTGGGTTTGTCATCACGACCTTCGATCTCAGTGTTAGTTAGGTAGTTAAGATCTTATGTGATTTTGCACAGATGTCAATATAATATATCTCTAGAATATCCCTCTAGCATATATATGATTTTGGATTCAATCTAATTTGTATATTGTAACCTATATATACTTTGCTATCGTGAATAACATTCCCCACGGAGTTCCAATCATAATATGCTATTAGAGCTTGCTTACTCGATCCATCTCCGCTCTTGTTTTTGATTTCTCTTCTCTCCTCTTTCGAAGCTCTCTTCTCTCATTTTCTCTTCTCTCTGTTCTTCTATTTCCTTTCTCCGCATTTATAGTTTCTCCACCTTGTTTGCGCACCGTGCCTCACTATGGCCGACGCAACTCAAAAATCCAACAAACCGTTTGGTATCTTACAGATCAAGGCGTACATTCCCATTACCCTTGACATGACCAAACTCAATTATGACGTGTGGAGAGAACTGTTTGAGACTCACTGTCTCAGCTTTGGTGTTCTCGGCCATCTCGACGGCACATCCCCTGCAACTCCGGCGACTCAACAACAGTGGAAAGAACATGATGGCCTCGTTAAAATGTGGATATACGGCACAATCTCTGAATCAATCCTCGACACCGTTTTCAAAACAAAATCCACCGCCCATGATTTATGGCTTACCATTGAAGAACTTTTCCATAATAACAGAGGCACGAGCAATGGAATATGACACCGAAATCCGAATCCTCACCATCTATTGTTGATGTCCAAATCGGTCACAATTAGAATGTTTTAGTTCGGTAAAAAGGAGGCCGAAGTTCTCTTTTATTGATCGGTGTCGGGGCACGAAAGGACGGGTTACAACGTGAATTTGACGAGAGACCTCCTCGGACTCTAACGATGTCGATAGGCCGAGTCATGGTGGGCCGAGTTCGTCGCCGTGCCCCCATTCCGATACGTCTTCGGACTCTTCCTTTTTGGACGAACTTTAACGTCGGGCTTTCTCCCATGCGGCGGCTACGAGTTCGTCCCAACTCCCTTGCGCAATCCCCTCCTTGATTGATGAGGACCTGGACGACTCTGATATCCCCGAGAACCATATCGTTGTTCGTGGGTCGTTGCCAATTATCTCTCGTGTTTCCGGGGCGAGGAGGCACATCCTCTCACATGCTCCTCAAACGAGTATTAAGCTTGATTCGGCTGAGAGAGCGGTTAGGATCGGCGGATTATCCCCTCTTCCTCCTATTATTATTCCGGACGCGAGTCAACATACTTAGGATGTTTCGGACGGTTACATCTGTCTCTCGGAGAAGCTCTTCACCGAGTGTGCGATTACATTTCCCCTTCCCGCTTTCTTAATGTTGTACTTTGCTAAACGCGAGATGGCAATATCTCAATTTGCGATGGCGACCTTTCGGAATGCAGTTGGCATTTCTATCCTAGTCGAGTCAGCGGGGATCAATCTTTCGGTCGAACTCCTCGAGGAACTTACTCTATTTATTCCCATAAATCGAAACAAGACTCCGGGCACCTATTATGTTGGTTCGAGGAGGCCAATACTTGTTGAGGGGACAAAGAGGAAGACTTATAACTGGGCCGGATCGTATTTCTTTATGAAAGTAGTTCCAGGGGTCGTTGAAGATCCTTCAATTCCCTTATACTCTGGGTGGGATATTTCTCCCGGTAGACGACTTGCTCTGTATCCTCTTGCATTGGTTTTCTGTTATCGTAATTAACCCTATTTTTTTTGTCTTGCAGTTTCTGTGCCGAGGTGTTCGCTCCGCTATCCTGCTGCTTTTCGTGCCGAAGTTGACAAGATCAAGTCGTCTGGTTTTTACGTTTGGCCAGGGACGACTCCTGCAACGGGGAAGAAGACCTCAGTGAAGAATACTTCATCGTCGAGAGCAAAAACTTCCAAACCATCAAGTGAGTGTCTGAGCGAGTTACAGGTGGCCGAGCTCATCTTTTTCTTTTTTTTTGTTTTTTTTAAAGAGTCTCGTCGATTGGCAGGGATGGAACGTCTAAAATTGGAGGTTCCTGATGTGTCCGCTCGCTTTTGTTGACCTACTGGGGCGCCGACCACTCCGCTTTTTGACCTTCCTTGTCCACGTGATCACTCGAAGGAGCCGATGCCTGAGCCGCTAGCGGGTAAGAAGGCTGCTTCGTCATAAGACACCCGTCTCGCCAAAGCACGTGCTGGGAAGAAGGCCGTTGTTCTTCCTCCGCCTCCTAAGCGTCAAGTCGGCTCCGCCAGAACTCTGTCTCTAGGGAAAAAGAACGATTTGTCTGGGCGTTCAGATGCCGTTGGACGAGTTGGGGCAATTACTCCGCAGAAGAGGAAGGATGGTGTGGGCTCGTTTGCTCCTGACTCGTCCAAAAGGCAAAAGGTGTCGGACTACGAGTGGGATTCACGTTATTCCACCGCAGCTCACGCTTTCCCGAACGACACTCTCTCTTGTGCTGAGTTATTCCGCAAGATTCGCTTCAGCACATGGCTCCTCATACCGGTCGATCGGTTGAGGGAGAAGGATTCGGTCACAGACGTCGCGAAGACGTCGTTCGACCTGTTCTTTGGACGTGTCTGATGTTTTCATCCTGTAGAATATTTTGACTGAGTTTTTTTTTTTTTGGTCTGCAGCTTATTGCGATAATCAATTGGGGTGTGTCCCGTTACGAGCGCAACATCCGCGAACTAGAGGCTGCTGCTGCCGAGCGTCCTGACCCTTCTGCTGACAAAGTCAATTGGCTCACAGATCAATTGTCGGCGGCTTTGAGTTTGAACCGAAAGCTGAAGGAATAGGCCTTGAAACTCGAACATGGTTATGGCGGGTTATTGGCTGAGAGGGACGAGCTACGTGCCCAGCTGAGAGCTGGAGTCCGAAACGAAAACATTGCAGGATCATTACGTGAAAATCTCTGTCTATCGCCATCTCACCGGTCGTGTTCAGAGGCTCTTATCGAAGCATAAGAGTTATGCTGATGCGTTCGAGTCGTCTCGTCCGAAGTTCTTAGAGTATAATCAGGCCATCGGAAATAAAGTATGCGGACTGCCAAATCTCTCTCCTAGCTGATGGGGTTATCGAGAGGGTCTAGAATGTGGCTGGTCAGCTTAAGGATGAGGTTGAACAGGTCTTCATTCCTGATATCATCGACGACGATTTTGACATGTCCACATGCTTCGCTACTTCCCTCCCAGAGGCGGAATGGGTCAAGTCGTCGGGTTTTAATGAAACTCGGCATGAGTGTGAGGGTGGGGCGTCCAGCGATGAGGAGGAGGTGCAGAATGACGAGCCTGTCGCCCAGGAGGAAGGACAAAACGTACAAGTCGTCAGCCAGGCAGAAGGGGAAGATGGTCAGGTCGTTGCTCAGGCGGAAGGGGAAGGTGGTCAGGTCGTCGTTCGGGGGAAGAGCAAAACGAGCCAGTCTCCGAGATCGTTGGTTTGGTTTGATTAAGTTGTAGCCGTATTGGGGTCGGCTCCCAAAATTATCTTGTTGCCGTGTTCGGGGTCGGCTCCCTTTTGTTATTTGTTTTGGATTGCCGTATTTGGGGGTTGGCTCCCTTTGTTGTTTGCTTTGCTACAAGTCGCCATCTTCAGGGGGCGGCTCCTTGTGAACTTTATCGGTTTATTGCATTAGTCTCTTTATCGGATAATCTCTATGATTCGTGTTGATCATTTAATGGGTGCAATTTCCGACGTCCCTCTAAATGGTCGCTTGTCTTCGGAAATTGTGTCTTTCATTTTATAAATAAGCCTCCAAACTCTGCACATCTCATTCTATGTTTTTTTTTGAATAATTCATTATTTTAGAACGACGAAGTTGCTTTGATGCCTGTAACAAGGAGGTCGACATGGCTACGAAGGGCGCGAGAGCGACTTGCTGTGAGATCTGACGAAGTAATTCGTTCGGAACTCAAATACTACCACGCTCGTATCCAGAGGCTGAGGGCTTACATCATTGCCACTCGTCGTTCGTGCGAGCCCTATTTCCAATTCTGCCGCATAGATAGAACCGTGGAGTGTCTCAAAATGTTGATCGATGGAGGGCTCTTTTTCCCGAAGTAGAGGTGGGATCGATTGCTAGAGGAGCACTTTTATCGCGAGGCGTCATTTGCTGAAGTGGGGATTCTCAACCTTGAACAAGGCGACCTTGAGGTTATTGGTCGAATACCGTGCAGAGATTGGTGTCTGCCGAGTTCGTATCGACGTGTTGCATCGTTACATCAATCAGCTGGAAAGCACGAGTCACTACTTCTGCGAGAGCTGTCGTGCTGAAGGGATTTGTGCGTATCTCGAGGAGATAGTTGCTGGGGGTGCTCATGTTCCGATGAACGTGCTAAAAGATGTGAAGAAGTTGTGCTGTTACTGGCAGGCAATGCTCGGCGAGTGGGAGTTTAACGAGCCTTCCAATGCCGATCTGGGAATTGAATGATGAGCTCGTCGAGTTTTACCTTTTGTTTCCTCCCTTCCCCCTTATTTTTCTTTTTGGTATGTGCCGTAATGGGGTCAGCTCCCGAATCGAACTATTGTCGAGCTAAGGATCAATATATTTTGTTGATTTAACCAAGCTTCTCCCCCCCCCCCCCCCCCCC